>NC_136262.1:207470470-207635470 GCF_964187855.1 Myxine glutinosa | reverse complement strand
ACTTTTCTCGTGTACTTTTGTTCAATTTGGAATAATTCACGGTGAAAGGGATTCTTGAATATCGATTTTTAAATTCAATTCAAACTCAACCCTCCTGCGGGATAAACTGATTTGCGTTCTTCTTGGAAAAACCTCACATGGTATCGATGTGCCCAAAACTTTCCTCTCCATCCGTTTGAACCAAAACAATGACAACAGCCTTTTTAACCCAATTAAATAGATTACTCCACACCGATAAAGTTTGTCTGTTATCTCCCCATCTTTCTGTCTTTCATTCCCTATCTCTTTCTCTCTCTCTCTCTCTCCCTCTCCCTCCTCTCTTTCTCCCTCTTCCACTCTCTCTCTCTCTCCCCCTCCCCCATCCTCTCTCCCCTCTCTCTCTCCATCTTTCTCTCTCTCCCCCTCTCTTTCTCCCTTTTTCTTTCTCTCTCACTCCCCTTCTCCACTCTCTCCCCTCTCTTTCTCTCTCTCCATCTCCCCCTCTCTTTCTTCCTCTCCCCTCTCTTTCTCTATCCATCTCCCCCCTCTATTTCTCCCTCTCTCTTTCTCTCCCTCTCCCCCCTCTCCCCCCCCCCTCCCCTCTCCCCTCTCTCTCCCCCCCCCCCTCCCCTCTCCCCTCTCTCTCCCTCCCTCTCTCTCTCTCTCTCTCTCTCTCTTTCTCCCTCTCTCTCTCTCTCTCTCTCTCTTTCTCTTTCTCTCTCTCTTTCTCTTTCTCTTTCTCTTTCTCTTTCTCTTTCTCTTTCTCTCACTCCCCTCTCTCTTTCTCTCTCTCTCTCCCTCTCCCTCCTCTCTTTCTCCCTCTCCTCCTCTCTTTCTCCCTCTCTCTCCCTCTCCGTCCTCTCTTTCTCTCTCTCTCTCTCTCTCTCTCTCTCTCCATCTCTCCCTCTCTTTGTCCTGCTCCCCCTCTCTTTGTCCTGCTCCCCCTCTCTTTCTCTCTCTCTCTCTCCCCCTCTCTTTCTCCCTCTCTCTTTCTCCCTCACTCGCTCTCTCCCCTCTCTCCCCTTTCTCTCTCCTGCTCTCTGTATTTCTGAGTTTTATAATCAAGTCTCATTCGATGTGGATTGTTTCTTTAATATCACCTCTCCAAATATATAACAGTTATCATAAGTAATACAAGCCATTCCAAGGGACAATTGAGCTCTAATAGCTGTTTAATCGTCCACATCGTGAATTCCAAGAGGTTTAACATCGCGTGCGTACTTTCTTAATCCGGCAGTAAAACTCGTGATTTTATATAATGTACGTGTTAGTAAACCATTTATTGCCTGAAATAACTAATGGAGGATGCCATAAGTCTGGTGATTTACGACTTAATGTGTGTTTGGCTTAATAACTTTGCAAAATAATCATAGTTTTATACAATAATAAAAATTAAGATGCAGCCTATTCTGTACTTTCCTGAAAAATAAATTTTCAGGATTAATTAATTTTCAGGACTATTAAGACTAATGTGACCGCAATGTTTGCCAATAAATTGTTTTGAATTTACGAGAATTGTATGTCCGCCATATAGAGGTATCTGGCTAGAGGACATAGGTAAATTTATCAATTCAATGGCCTTAAAATCAATTATTTTACCCAAAATCATATTACTAGTAAAACTACTACCACCAATTAACACTAAATCTACTTTAACAGCCGCAATTATTACCACCTGCAAGACGCTTTTGGCCCAAGTCTTTCACGAACCAGTTAGCCAAGCCTGATGTTTAACTGAAGGTGATTTGAGCAGGAATTTGTAATTTGTTCAGGATGCCTGATTTGACGACCAGGGTCGGAAGACGATTTCCCCGACATAACGTCCATCAGATGGATACGCGTTGGTGACTTGCCCTGCCTGCAAAACAGCAGGGTGGTAGTTTTTAGCTGGGTTGGGTTTCAAACCCAGGGATAGACAGCTCAAAGGCCAGTGGGAATACCTCTCAGCTATCCGGACAGCCGTTTTCCCAAAGTTTATACAAAAACAATAATTATTCACCGTAACAAATTGAATGCTCGGAAAATCAAAAGTCTACAAGGGTAGATCTTTAAGCCTTACTTGAATGCTCTGACCATGACGTCATGAATTGAAGTTTTGTCTCCATTTTGAAAGAAAAAAAAAAATGTATAAAACAAATTGCGTAATCTGCTTTTTTGTGTAATTTCTTGGGCTGAACACAAACGTGTCTTGTAAAGTGTACAATCGTTTTACGCATGCATTTGTAGGACGTACAAAGTACTTCCAACCTTTGGAATACATCAACAGAGATTATTTTATATTTTTGAGCTGGTGACAGCATTACATTTGCAATATTATCTGTCATGGCGCTTTGCTACACAATGCTTTGTACTTTTTTATTTACTCTAAATATTGATTGCTGCCCATTTCTTACGTCAATAATTTTTCTAGAAATAAAACCAATTGGAGCTTTCTCAAACGCAATAGCAATCAATCCGTCGGCCTCGCCATGTAATATCCGAGCATTGCGTGCGGCGCATCACGGAACATAACCCGGAGCTTAATTTTTTCATTACTTTTGCCTTTTCGCTACTCTTGGATTCGAACCCTGGCGATTCGTTTTTGTCTTCCAGCCAGTCACACACCATGAAAATGGAATTTCTGTTCCTGAGATCAGGGACTTTGTAAGGGCTGGAATATTTCAGGGCATTTCAATTGTACATTAAAAGGGACGTTTGACGGGAGGTTCTACAACATGAGGTACAACAGTGAAAGACACGTGAACTTATTGTTTTTCAGTTCATAAGTAGATGTAGTTAAGAAGAAACATCATCATCGATGACAATTATTATTTATATATCACCATCAATGCACCATATCCTTCACCTCTGGGAGAGGGTTTTATGTCGTGTGGTTTGCCGTTGCCTTCTGTTGAGGCAGGAGTTAAAAATTTGTCCAGGGTGTGGCAATATTACTCACATACTCCTCGCGAAAGACACCATGGGATCTTCAAAGTCCACCAAAGACCAGTGCTGCCACACAGGACAATCAGGTGAACATCCTTCTGATGGATGGCACATATAATGATGCTTTTCTACCTGCACCTGAAACACCAGGTTGACAGTTGATTGCTTAGTCGGAATTCTAAACAAGATGATACAGCTCAAATGGGAGTACACATATCTCCAGGCTACACCACCGGCCTGCACAACATATAATAAGGGACATTGTTATTGTTTCATCGTGTCTTATTGCATCTCGTAGTTCTTAGAACATTTTTGAACAACTCACAAAGTAATATCACTTGTGTTTTATCGTGATGACTCATTCGTTTCCTCACATCACAGTGAACATACTGTGTGTGCTCCGTTGGAGCTGCGTGGCAATGCTTTGCTTTGAATAACTTCTGGTTCCTCAAAGTCTGAAACAATTAATCGAACAATGTTTACAAGCGAGTTAACTTTTCACCGAGTGGAGGTAAATTAAGTTTCGCCGACTTGAACTTTCAGAACTTTGCTTTAAAAATTGCATCTTCAAAGATTGAGTTATTCCGACTTTGATGTCACAATTGCTAATTGGTAAATAATTGATACGCAAAATAGTGGATTAACAGTGTAAATCTCAAATAACATCCTCACCCCCTCCCCTTCCTTAGTTCCATGTTGGCTGCCTATTAATTCTCCCCCTTCAAACTATTAATTCATTTTTTTTATCTCTTCAATTGAACACTTGATTCTGTAAATCCTGAGTTCTGGAATTGCAGCCAAAAGCATGAGTATCAATTTGTAAAATTCATCCTTAAAGTTATGCGAGCTGTTAATAATAAGTGCCTTGTTTACCAATTGTCTCTCATTTGAAGAAATGTGCGCGCGCGTGTGTGTGTGTGTGTGTGTGTGTGTGTGTGTGTGTGTGTGTGTGTGTGTGTGTGTGTGTGTGTGTGTGTGCGTGAGTGAGTGTGTGTGTGTGTATATATATTTGTATCTATATATATGTCTGTCTTGTGTTGTCCTGTGTTGTGTTGTCTTGTGTTGTGTTGTGTTGTCACTGAACTACTTTCTCAAACTTTTGTGAAATCGTACCAAACTTCTGGTATGCACATATCTCTCCCGTCGGTATGTCCTAAGGGTATTTTTTTTTGAGAAAATGTTTCCAATTTTTTTGGGGGGGGAATTATTTTGGGAATTTTTTTTTTTCAACTTCAATTGTTTATAAAATGCGATATCACGTATATTACAAATACATTTGTGCAAAATAATTGTTTGAATTATGATTGGTGTAAACCATGACAAAATGGCAACTCGGGTACAGTCATTTATCTATCTATCTACATATCTGGGCAGTGTCTGTGTTGTCACTTAACGACTCCCTCAAACTTTTGTTTCCGTGGTTGTGAAGTGTTTTTAATAACGTTGTGGTGGTTTTGAATCACGTGGTGGTAAGGTATTTTGAATTATGTGGTGGTGAGGTGGTGAGGTTTTTTAAAATGACGTGGTGGTGAGATGTTTTAAATGACGTGGTGGTGAGGTGTTTTGAATTACTTGGTGGTGAGGTGTTTTTAAATCACATGGTGGTGAGGTGTTTTGAATTACGTGGTGGTGAGATGTTTTGAATTACTTGGTGGTGAGGTGTTTTTTAATCACATGGTGGTGAGGTGTTTTTAAATCACATGGTGGTGAGGTGTTTTGAATTACGTGGTGGTGAGATGTTTTGAATTACTTGGTGGTGAGGTGTTTTTTAATCACGTGGTGGTGAGGTGTTTTTAAATCACATGGTGGTGAGGTGTTTTGAATTACGTGGTGGTGAGATGTTTTGAATTACTTGGTGGTGAGGTGTTTTTAAATCACGTGGTGGTGAGGTGTTTTTAAATCACGTGGTGGTGAGATGTTTTGAATTACTTGGTGGTGAGGTGTTTTTAAATCACGTGGTGCTGAGGTGTTTTGAATTACGTGGTGGTGAGATGTTTTGAATTACTTGGTGGTGAGGTGTTTTTAAATCACGTGGTGGTGAGGTGTTTTGAATTACTTGGTGGTGAGGTGTTTATAAATCACGTGGTGGTGAGGTGTTTTGAATTACGTGGTGGTGAGGTGTTTTTAATTACTTGGTGGTGAGGTGTTTTTAAATCACGTGGTGGTGAGGTGTTTTGAATTACGTGGTGGTGAGATGTTTTGAATTACTTGGTGGTAAGGTGTTTTTAAATCACGTGGTGGTGAGGTGTTTTTAAATCACGTGGTGGTGAGGTGTTTTGAATTACTTGGTGGTGAGGTGTTTATAAATCACGTGGTGGTGAGGTGTTTTGAATTACGTGGTGGTGAGGTGTTTTTAATTACTTGGTGGTGAGGTGTTTTTAAATCACGTGGTGGTGAGGTGTTTTGAATTACGTGGTGGTGAGATGTTTTGAATTACTTGGTGGTGAGGTGTTTTTAAATCACGTGGTGGTGAGATGTTTTGAATTACGTGGTGGTGAGATGTTTTGAATTACTTGGTGGTAAGGTGTTTTTAAATCACGTGGTGGTGAGGTGTTTTAAATCACGTGGTGGTGAGATGTTTTGAATTACTTGGTGGTGAGGTGTTTTTAAATCACGTGGTGCTGAGGTGTTTTGAATTACGTGGTGGTGAGATGTTTTGAATTACTTGGTGGTGAGGTGTTTTTAAATCACGTGGTGGTGAGTTGTTTTGAATTACGTGGTGGTGAGGTGTTTTTAAATCACGTGGTGGTGAGGTGTTTTGAATTACTTGGTGGTGAGGTGTTTTTAAATCACGTGGTGGTGAGGTGTTTTGAATTACGTGGTGGTGAGATGTTTTGAATTACTTGGTGGTGAGGTGTTTTTAAATCACGTGGTGGTGAGGTGTTTTAAATCACGTGGTGGTGAGATGTTTTGAATTACTTGGTGGTGAGGTGTTTTTAAATCACGTGGTGGTGAGGTGTTTTGAATTACGTGGTGGTGAGGTGTTTTTAAATCACGTGGTGGTGAGGTGTTTTGAATTACTTGGTGGTGAGGTGTTTTTAAATCACGTGGTGGTGAGGTGTTTTGAATTACGTGGTGGTGAGGTGTTTTTAAATCACGTGGTGGTGAAGTGTTTTGAATTACTTGGTGGTGAGGTCTTTTTAAATCACGTGGTGGTGAGGTGTTTTGAATTACTTGGTGGTGAGGTGTTTTTAAATCACGTGGTGGTGAGGTGTTTTTAAATCACGTGGTGGTGAGGTGTTTTGAATTACTTGGTGGTGAGGTGTTTTTAATTTCGTGGCTGTGAGGTGTTTTTATTACGTGTTTTATGGCTGTGAGGTGTTTTTATTGCGTGTTTTATGGCTGTGTGGTGTTTTTATTGCGTGTTTTATGGCTGTGTGGTGTTTTGAATTACGTGGTGGTGAGGTGTTTTTATTACGTGTTGAATGGCTGTGAGGTGTTTTTAATTTCGTGGCTGTGAGGTGTTTTTTTACGTGTTTTATGGCTGTGAGGTGTTTTTATTACGTGTTTTATGGCTGTGAGGTGTTTTTATTGCGTGTTTTATGGCTGTGTGGTGTTTTTATTGCGTGTTTTATGGCTGTGTGGTGTTTTGAATTACGTGGTGGTGAGGTGTTTTTATTACGTGTTTTATGGCTGTGAGGTGTTTTTATTGCGTGTTTTATGGCTGTGAGGTGTTTTTATTACGTGTTTTATGGCTGTGAGGTGTTTTTATTGCGTGTTTTATGGCTGTGTGGTGTTTTTATTACGTGTTTTATGGCTGTGAGGTGTTTTTATTACGTGTTTTATGGCTGTGAGGTGTTTTTATTGCGTGTTTTATGGCTGTGTGGTGTTTTTATTGTGTGTTTTATGGCTGTGTGGTGTTTTTATTGCGTGTTTTATGGCTGTGTGGTGTTTTGAATTACGTGGTGGTGAGGTGTTTTTATTACGTGTTATATGGCTGTGAGGTGTTTTTAATTTCGTGGTGGTGAGGTGTTTTTATTGCGTGTTTTATGGCTGTGAAGTGTTTTGAATTACGTGGTGGTGAGGTGTTTTGAATTACTTGGTGTTGATGCGTTTTCAATTTCGTGGTGGTGAGGTGTTTTAAATTATGTGTTTTATGGCTGTGAGGTGTTTTAAATTACTTGGTGGTGATGCGTTTTCAATTAGTTTGTGGTGAGGTGTTTTGAATTACGTGGTGGTGAGGTGTTTTGAATTACTTGGTGGTGAGGTGTTTTGAATTACGTGGTGGTGAGGTGTTTTGAATTACGTGGTGGTGAGGTGTTTTGAATTACGTGGTGGTGAGGTGTTTTGAATTACTTGGTGGTGAGGTGTTTTGAATTACTTGGTGGTGAGGTGTTTTGAATTACTTGGTGGTGAGGTATTTTGAATTACTTGGTGGTGAGGTGTTTTGAATTACATGGTGGTGAGGTGTAATCGTCCCAAACTTCCAGTCTGCACCTACCCCTATGTATGTGCTGAGGGGTTCTTTCTTGAAAAAAAAGCATTCAACCTGAATATTCAACCTAAATTGCCTATAAAAATGGAATATCACAAACACAACAAATACATTTGTGCAAAATAATTGTTTGTATTATGATTGGTGTAAATCATGACAACACAGCAACTCAGGTACAGACATTATCCTCAACTAAAATAAGCCCGTTCCTCAGTCACGACGCTTGGTTGAGGCGAGCGCAGCCAGCCGTGCCAAGCTCGTATATATATGTGTGTGTGTGTGTGTGTGTATATGAACCACCTTTAGAGGCTATTTTTCCCCACAGAGTGGGGGTTGGCCTTTTTTGGGCACCTTGGTCCCCTTTTTGAAGCAATGTTTTATGGCCAGATGCCTTTCCTGTCGCCAACCCTGTTGGTCGCCTCTTGCGACAAGCAGGGAATTACCAGTGAACTGGTACTCAATTTGCCGACCTCGGAAGGATGACAGGCTGAGTCAACCCCTCTGGCATTAATTCAGCGATCGACGGGGATTTGAACCCAGGATCCAAGGATCCCAAGCCAGCAACCTAACCACGAAGCCAACAGCAGGCACACACAAACATACATACATACATACATACATACATACATACATACATACATACATACATACATACATACATACATACATACATACATACATACATACATACATATACATACATACATACATACATATATATATATATATATATATATATATATATATAAAAATATATATATATATATATATATGTATATATATATATATATATATATATATATATATATATATATATATATATATATATATATATATATATATATACAGACTTGGCATTTAATATGGAATATATATTTTTTCTTGACTTGGGTTGACTTTCTTAACTCAGTATATCAATCTGGTGAGTTTATTTTACACTTTGGCGATTTATTTGTTAGAAGAACCATGTCACTGATTGTCTGTCGCAGCAAGAAGTCAACAACAGGATTATATCACAGGTGGCATGGCAAAATGTACGGACAGGTGCATTTGACGATTGGCTTCACAGTCGGGTATACAAGGGTTGTTGCGTTCTGTATTAGTGGAAAACAACTGCTGCACGTCTCCAAAAGTTATTGCCGCTTCCTCTGGAGATGGTCCGTCAACTCGACAATGCTGTTTGTCATGGAGTGGTGGCTTTACGAAATTACGGCATGAAACAGCGTGCTATTGCTCGGCAGTATGGCATCACTCAAGGTCAGGTGTCAAAGATCCTGAAACGAAATGCTCAGAGGGGTGTCCCTTCTCCAATACCGAGGCCAGGACGTCCCCGCAGAGCCACAAGGAGGGATGATCGCCAGCTGCACCGGTTAGTCCGCAATGGCCATACGAAGTCAGCTAATCGGCTTAAGGCTGAGTGGCAGCAACTGACAAATGTGCCTGTATCCAGAAGGCTAGTCAACCAACGACTGGTTCAAGCAGGCTATCGTGCCAGGCGTCCCCTGAGAAAGCCACGCCTGACCAGACAACACCGCCAGTGCCGATTGCAGTGGGCCAGAGAGTACCGTCAATGGCAGCGAGGACACTGGAATCACATGATCTTCAGTGACGAGTCTCGATTTCTGGTCTATCGTCAAGATGGCCGCGTCCGAGTGCGCAGACAAGTGCATGAAGCCTACAACAAAGATTGTATAGTGCCAAGAGTCCAAGCTGGAGGTGGTGTGGTGACCGTTCGGGCTGCTTTTCATGCAGGGGGCAAAACTGACTTGGTTGTTCTGAATGGAAACCTAAACCAGTTCAAGTACAGGGCCATTCTGGAAGAAACATTGCTTCCATTTGCTCGTGCAGCCTTTCGAGGAAACTTTGTCTTCCAAGATGACAATGCACGGCCTCATAATGCTCGCATGATCCAACACTTTCTTGCTGACCGTGGTGTAGAGTATATGGAGTGGCCTGCCATGTCCCCGGATATGAATCCGATAGAGAACTTGTGGGCAGAATTAACGCGTTAAATCGACCACTTGGACCAGCAGCCGACCTCTGTGCGTGAATTGCAGCAGGCTATTGTCACTGCATGGCAAGCGATTCCTGTCCAAACCTTGGCAAATCTCGTGAACAGCATGCCTCAACATGTACGTGCTCTCCTGAATGCTCGTGGGGGTTACACGAAGTACTGAACTGTAATTTTACTGTCCGTAATCCCTGTCGTAATTTAACTTTTGTTTTTGTTTAAAAAATTTTTGGCTAATGTGCAAAATAAAGAGATACTTCTGGAAAACGTACAGAAGTTTAACACAGTACTGTCCATGAATTGAGTTCGATATCAGTTTACATCACTTTCAAGGATCTATTTATTTGCTCCGAAATGTCAAATGTGGTTTTTGTTTCTTTTAAAGGTCACGTTAACAAAATCTAGAATAATTTCAACATAATTCCAATGAACTTTTGGTTCTAAGACATCTTGAAAAGTAAGTTCACCCCCACAAAATAAATATTCCATATTAAATGCCAAGTCTGTATATATATACATATATCCACAGACTTGGCATTTCATATGGAATATACTTTTTTTCTTGACTTGGGTTTACTTTCTGAAACTCAGTATATCAATCTGGTGAGTTTATTTTACCCTTCGGTGATGTCTTTGTTGAAAGAACCATGTCACTGATTGTCTTTTGCAGCAAGAAGTCAATAACAGGATTATATCACAGGTGACATGACAAAATGTAAGGACAGGTACATTTGACGATTGGCTTCACCATCGGGTATATAAGGGTTGTTGCGTTCTGTATTCGTGGAAAACAACTGCGGCACGTCTACAAAAGTTATTGCCGCTTCCTCTGGAGATGGTCCGTCAACTTGACAATGCTGTTTGTCATGGAGTGGTGGCTTTACGAAATTCTGGCATGAAACAGCGTGCTATTGCTCGGCAGTATGGCATCACTCAAGGTCAGGTGTCACAGATCCTGAAACGAAATGCTCAGAGGGGTGTCCATACTCCAATACCGAGGCCAGGACGTCCATGCAGAACCACAAGGAGAGATGATCGCCAGCTGCACCAGTTAGTCTGCAATGGCCGTACCAAGTCAGCTAATCGGCTTAGGGCTGAGTGGCAGCAACTTACAAATGTGCCTGTATCCAGAAGGCTACTCAACCAATGACTAGTTCAAGCAGGCTATCGTGCCAGGCGTCCCCTGAGAAAGCCACGCCTGACCAGACAACACAGCCAGCGCCGATTGCAGTGGGCCAGAGAGCACCGTCAATGGCAGCGAGGACACTGGAATCACGTGACCTTCAGTGACGAGTCTAGATTTCTGGTCTATCATCAAGATGGCCGCGTCCGAGTGCGCAGACAAGTGCACGAAGCCCACAACGAAGATTGTATAGTGCCAAGAGTCCAAGCTGGAGGTGGTGGGGTGACCGTTTGGGCTGCTTTTCATACAGGGGGCAAAACTGACCTTGTTGTTCTGAATGGAAACCTGAACCAGTTCAAGTACAGGGTCATTCTGGAAGAAACATTGCTTCCATTTGCTCGTGCAGCCTTTCGAGGAAACTTTGTCTTCCAAGATGACAATGCATGGCCTCATCGTGCTCGCATGATCCAACACTTTCTTGCTGACTGTGGTGTAGAGCATATGGAGTGGCCTGCCATGTCCCCGGATATGAATCCGATCGAAAACTTGTGGGCAGAATTAATGCGTTAAATCGACAACTTGGACCAGCAGCCTACCTCTGTGCATGAATTGCAGCAGGCTATTGTCACTGCATGGCAAGCGATTCCTGTCCAAACCTTGGCAAATCTCGTGAACAGCATGCCTCGAGTGTACGTGCTCTCCTGAATGCTCGTGGGGGTTACACGAAGTACTGAACTGTAATTTTAGTCTCCGTAATCCCAGTCATAATTTAGCTTTTGTTTTTGTTGAAAAAAAATTTGGCTAATGTGCAAAACAAAGAGATACTTCTGGAAAACGTACAGAAGTTTAACACAGTACTGTCCGTGAATTGAGTTCGATATCAGTTGACATCACTTTCAAGGATCAATTTATTTGCTTCGAAATGTCAAATGTGGTTTTTTTCTTTTAAAGGTCACTTTAACAAAATCTAGAATAATTTCAACATAATTCCAATGAACTTTTGGTTCTAAGTCATCTTGAAAAGTAAGTTCACCCCCCCAAAAAAAATATTCCATATTAAATGCCAAGTCTGTATATATATATATATATATATATATATATATATATATATATAATCGTTAGATTAAATAAGACGCGGACGTAGCTTCAGGATGTCGATCTTTAATTGTCGACAAGCTTTCGACCAACAAAGGTCTTCTTCTGAGTCGGCCCCAAGTTCAACGGAAGTTGTCAGGCCGCAACCTTGTCACACAGATCTCCTCTGGGAATACCAATTGTGGCTTTAGATCTTCCACCACCTGCCAACTTGGGGCCGACTCAGAAGAAGACCTTTGTTGGTCGAAAGCTTGTCGACAATTAAAGATCGACATCCTGAAGCTACGTCCGCGTCTTATTTAATCTAACGATTATTTATTCAATGCAAATGAGACGCCCTGCTCGTACTGTGGAGCTTCTACTATTTCTTACAGATATATATAGATATATATATATATATATATATATATATATATATATATATATATATATATATATATATATATATATATATATATATATATATTCGTTCAAAACACACCTGGTCACAAGTGTGCCGCACTGACCGGGTCCTCAGTCGAGGTCCTCAGCATCATCCCGTTTCGGCCGTTCAACCTCGATATGGTCAGCTAAGGTGGGCCAGTAGGGGCACATACACATCCACATGCAGCAACTACACCTGGATGCGTACATACCCTCACCCCCAGCCAGTGCGAACGCAGACAACAACAACACCTCCGCATCCAGAATCCCCAGCACCAAACAAATATGGTGGAACACTCAAACACCTACCTTTATACCCTTCACCACTCACCAACAAAACACACCAGATCATTCATACACACACATACACACCCATACACACACATACACAACGCCAGCCAACCAACCACCTACCCTTACAACATACACCACTCAACATACAAAAACACACACCCATGCAAAAATTAATTCATGCAAAAACACACACCCTCACCCACTCACTCATATATACACAAAATAAGAAATAATAATAGTAAAAAAAACAAAAAAAACACACACACACAAGCAACCTACACCGTTCGCCGTGCCTCCATAAACTTCCTCCATATCCAAAATGAGCCTTTCAAGGCAACCTGGGCCACCTTGTCACACATCCTCCTTCTTTCTGTCCAACACACTCCCAGCCGAGCAAGAAATTCAGAAAAGGAATTGCCAATATACCCTCTACACCTCACCTCAAATGGCTGACACGAAACTCGCCAACCCTTCTCCCGGCACTCTGCCTCCAGCTCACTGTACTTCCTCTCTTCCTCTCGTGCACCTCCTCCATGTTCTCTTCCCAAGGTACCGACAATTCCCCTAAGATGACCTTTCCTGTTGCACCTGACCAAATGACAATGTCAGGCCGCAACCTTGTCACACAGATCTCCTCTGGGAATACCAATTGTGGCTTTAGATCTGCCACCACCTGCCAATCACAAGCATCTGACAGCCCTCTTGCTTTCCACCTCCTCCTCTTTCCACTTCTTACCTCTTGGCCCTCTTTGACAAACCACACCTCTCCCCCATCAGTCTCCTTCTCCACTCTTCTTTCTCTCGACCCCAGCACCTCTTGTTGCACCATCTGCACCACCAACGCCAGCACCTGATCATGTCGCCACCTGTATTGTCCTGCCAATGCTACTGAACATGCACTCAGTGCATGCTGCACTGTTCCCACACCTCCACACAAATAACATCTCTCCTCCTGCAACAACCCCCACAATCTCAAGTTTACTGGTGACGGAAGCACATCATACGTTGCCCGCAACAGGAAATTCAACAATATTGGCTCCATCCTCCAAATCTCTTCCCACTTCAATATCCTCACCCGCACACCTTCCCACTTAGTCCAAGCACCTTGCTGTGCCTGACCGACTGCTTTCACATATCTCCCCTACTCTTCCTTTCTTCTGACCTCCCTCTCAACCATCTTCCTCCTCTCTTTCACACATGCCTTTCCCCATCGCTCATGCTTCATCCACCCCAAGCCATGCTTCCCATGCTGTATCATCCCCATGACCTCCTCCGGTTGCAACCGCTCCTCCATCTCGTCCACCTCTGCTCTTGCATTCCACTTCCGACTTCCCTTCTTCCCTGGGAGAGCATTCTTTAACACTGCGTCACTTGAATCCCGCAACATCATGAACTCCCGCACCCTCACCACCTTAAACTCCTCGGTTAATGATGTCAAGGGAAATTGGAGTTTTCCACCCTGACCATACAAGGCAATGTTCGTCAAACAGTGTGGCACTCCCAACCACCTCCTCACAAACCCGCTCACCACAACCTCCATCCTCTCTACATGTCCAATTGCAATATCATACATCATCAATGGCCACAATACTCGTGGCATCAATCCAAACTTCAAACACCATACCTTCAACTTACCTGGCAAACCACATCCATCAATCCTCTTCAAACCTCTCAGAAGCTTGTTTCTGACCTCCTCCACTCTTCCCACATCATTCAACTCCACTGTATACCATCTTCCCAAACTCTTCACAGGGGCTCTACCAATGATGGAACCACCTCCCCTCCCAGCTCAAACCTGTGCATGTTATCCACCACTCCTCGTCTCTCTACCACACTCCTCGACTTTCTTGCTTTAAATCCCATTCTTGCCCACCGCATCAACCTTTCCAGTCGTCCCAGTACCTCTACTGCTGCATCAGCGGACTGTTGGACAACTGTCAGGTCATCCATGAAGGCAAACATTGCTGGCAACCTCTGACCAGGGGCTAGCTCCACTTCTTTCCCATGTCCACTCACCGCACGTATCAACAACTCCATAACCAGCACAAACAAAATAGGGGAGATGGTACATCCCATCGGGATCCCCACTTCCAACTTCTTCCACTCTGTTACATAGGACTGTGTCGCAAACCGCATCCAAAACTGATCATAATATGCCAACAAAAAAATCCCTAAATCTTCGTGGCACCCAAAAGAAATCCATGGCATACCTGATCAAGGCATGCGGCACTGACCCATATGCATTCTCCAAATCCAGCCATACCACCGCAACATCCTTCCTTTGCCTCCTGTAACACTTGCCAGACCATTGCCGAGTGTTCAATGCATCCTGGTGATCCTGGTATTCCTGCCTTCTGCACAGAACCATCCACAAAACCATTCCCTCTGATGAAGCCTGAGAGCCATGCCGCAAAGACACCCATCAATATCTTCCCATCTACATCGAGCAATGATATTGGTCTCAACTGCTCCAGTGTCACAGCCTCCTCCTGCTTTGGAATATAAACTCCTTCCGCCCTAGTCCATTGACTGGGCACCACTCCTTGCCTCCATACCACCTTCAGAGCCTTCCACAGATACTGCCTGATGCCTTCACAACTCTTAAACACCTTGTATGACACTCCACTTGGTCCTGGAGCCGATGCCGCCCGTGCCTTCCTCATCACCTCATATATACACAAAGAATTAAGTTAAGCACCCCCCCCGTTTTTTTACAACCTCGCACATTACAAGTTTGTTGTCGTCAAAACAGTGTAATATACCCATGATATTGCTATATTTTCTGGAGAAGTGATATTATGGTCACATAAAAACATAACAATCATGCCGTTTTCAATATTTTATTCTGAATAATTAAAGGTGAAATTTTTTGGGAATTTTAGGCATATTTGCACCTCAATTTAAGTATGGAGCTATAGGTCCATCACGGACAGTGTGGATGACGTTTATGTTTTCTAACGTACAGTCATTGTTCTGAGAAGACCTCTAGCGATCTTTGCGTCAATAACGTGTGTAGGACCCACGTGATCGGATCACTGACTCAACCCTACGTCTCATAGACCCTGTAAGCCGTCGTATGCGTTGCTGTGGCAGGTTGGTCCATTCCCGATGTAATGCACGTTCCAATTCATCCAGATTGGCTATTGGAGGGACCATCTTCGCAATTTGTCGTCCCAACATGTCCCAAACGTGCTCGAGGGGGTTCAGGTCAGGACTGTACGCAGGCCAGGGGATGGTTGTCACAGCACCTTGCTCCAGCAAGGCTCGGACGCGTCTCGCACGGTGAGGCCTGGCGTTGTCATCCATGAAGATGGGTCTGCTGGCGAGGGTGTGGTCATCGAAGTGCGGGATTACGGTGGTATTCAGGATTTCCTCGGCATATCGCTCTCCGTTGAGGTTACCTCGCACAGTTATCAGGTCCAACTTACAGTCATGGGAGAAGCATCCCCAGACCATAATCGAGCCACCACCAAAGGGTACCGTTGGTTGAATGTTTTTAGGTGCATACGCGGTGTTTTTGTGGCGCCACACCCGAACACGCCCATCTGTCACGTACAGCAAGAACCGGCTTTCATCCGACCAATGAACTCGCCTCCAAGACCGGATGTTCCATCCACGTCGCGCTAGGCACCATGCCAAACGCTCCCTCTGATGTCGTTTGAGTAGCCTTGGACGCTTGATCACTCGTCTTGACCTTAAACCGGCCGATTTCAGGCGGTTCCTCACGGTACGGTGACATAGCCTTCTGTTGGGCAGCCAGTTGTCCTTCAGGAAATGGCTCGTGGCGAAGGGTTATCGTCGCACCAGTCTCGAAAGCGCTCTATCTTGGCGGACTGTTGTCACGCGTGGTCTTCCAGACCTTGGGCGGTCCTTCACCGCATCCGTTTCCTGGTGTTTCTGCACCAACCGACTGATCACCGAATGGTGGTAACCAAACGTTCGAGCTACAGCTTTTCTGGACATTCCGGACTCGATCATGCCTATTATCCGCCATCGTTCTCCGTCCGACAACCGTCTACGAGCCACCATTACGAGAAAATGACCATGTAACCCCCACACGAGCTCAGGCGTGACTTGCAATAACCCGTGATGATAGTGCATTTACAGAAAATCACGACCACGTGGATGATAACACGTGCTGCACGAGCGATGGGCGTCACAGATGAGTGCACTCATCTGCATTTCATCCATGGATAATTGCTAATGTCATACCAATCATTATTTGATCTCACATACCTTAGAATATATGCCACTGTATACATATACACAACGAATATATATTAGGGGGTGCTTACCTTAATTCGTTGTGTAGGGGTGCTTAACTTAATTCTTTGTGTATATATATATATGTACGCCAGATTATAATTTCAGTTCTCCAACCTTATGAGCGCACGCTGTGACATCACCGTCACGTCCGTGCGCTTTGCCTGCCAAGCTCCGGAAGAGCCATCCAACAGTGCGTAATTTAGATCTTAGTTCAGACACTGTCATAAGTGCATACAAAAACTCTCAGTTACCGACCTGGTTTCACCCTGTTGGGGCTTCATCAGGGCAACGCAGTAAGACCTGCACACACTTATGACTCTGAAAACCTTTCGGTTATATACCAGTCATTATGCCTGGTGTTGGCTTGGTGGTTAGGGTGCTGGGTTGGGATCCTACGATCCTGAGTTCGAATCCCGATCGATCACTGAATTAACACCAGGGGGGTTGACTCAGCCTGTCATTCTTCCAAGGTCAGCAAATTGAGTACCAGCTTGCTGGGATGAATGATCACGGTGTGTACCCCGATTTAGATTAGGTACACCGTATCCCTGCGCATCGTAAGAGGCGACCAAGGGTTGGCATCAGGAAGGGCATCCGGCTGTAAAAGCATTGCCTCAAACAGGGAACCATGATTGTCATGGGGCCCGCAAGGCTAACCCCGCTCCAGCGGGGAAATGGCCCTAAAAAAAAAACGATCATTCATGCGACTTCATACCATGAGTGGTGGTGGTTTACCACTCATGGTATGAAGTCGCATAATGACTGATATATATACACATATATATTGCCTCTAAAGTTTTATTGTTTATTCCACTCTGCACATCCTGACCAAATACGATCGAGAAAGTTGCTCAACTGGTGTTGCAATACGAGTGAATGTCATATGCTTTCGAGTTTTGTTAATACTTTCTTCTTTAAAAAAAAAAACAATACATGGTTAAATCAAACCTCATGCGGTACTGATTGTGTGTTTTGCTTTCCACAGACAGCTTTATTATTTATTTTTTCCACACTCCTGAGCTATCGTATATTTTGTAACTCATCGAGCGGTATTGGATTAATATCTGATACGTTATACTTGTTTAAATAATCCGTCTATAGTTAACTCGGTTGCAATTGCCTGACAGCACAGAGACGTGGCGGTACAAGATTGCGTCGCGGTCATCCGCAGAGTGTACCGTCCGGAGTGCTCCAGGGAAATTACATCACTTCCTCCAAGGTCACCCACTGTGGTTCTCTGAAGTCAAGTCCGCTTTTGTCTCGCGTCAAGTCCGCTGAAGTCAACAGCAAACAGCTTCGCCATGAGCCTTAGACTCTGCCAATGCAGAGGAATAATTTAGCCAATAGTTGAAGGCCAATTTATTCGGCCACATGTTGTAGTTTACTGACTTGCCAGTCTGGGATTAGTTCCCTGACGACCCTCAGGGATTAGACCTAAACTTTAAGCTTCATGGATGGTGTGTGGTGCAGGACGTCAAACTACACATCTCCCTTTGAGTAAGATTCTGAGCCTCCAAGACGATGTGCCTTCTCATATCGATATCAAATAACCCTGTATAAATAAATAAATAATAAATAATATCATATCAAATGATAAATAAATAACATCTGTAAATAAAATATCCAGTAAATAAATAATATCATATCGATATCAAATAATAATAATATCAAAGCCCGCTTGGAGTTTGCAAAAAAGCATCTAAAGGACTCTCAGACTGTGAGAAACAAGATTATGCGGGCTTTCATGTGTCTCACTGAGGACAGGCTTCGTCTGGCCACTCTGCCATAAATCCCAGATCGGTGGAGTGTTGCAGTGATGGTTGTCCTTCTGGAAGTTTCTCCCATCTCCACACAGGATCTCTGGAGCTCAGCCAGAGTGACCATCGGGTTCTTGGTCACCTCGCTTAACCAAGGCCCTTCTCCCCCGATTGCTCAGTTTGGCCGGGGGGGCCAGCTCTAGGAAGAGTCCTGGTTGTTCCAAACTTCTTTCATTTAAGAATTATGGAGGCCACGGTGCTCTTGGGAACCTTCAATACAACAGAAATTTTTTTGTAGGCTTCCCCAGATCTGTGCCTCGACACAATCCTGTCTCTGAGCTCTGCAGGCAGTTCCTTCGACCTCATGGCTTGGTTTTTGCTCCGATATGCATTGTCAGCTGAGACCTTATATAGACAGGTGTGTGCCTTTCCAAATCGTGTCCAATCAATTGAATTTACCACAGGTGGACTCCGATCAAGGTGAAGAAACGTCTCAAAGATGATCAAGAGAAATGGGAGGCACCTGAGCTAAATTTCAAGTGTCATAGCAAAGGGTATGAATACTTATGTCAATGTGATATTTCGGTTTTTTCTTTTTAATAAATTTGCAAAACTTTCTAAAATCCTGTTTTCTCTTTGTCATTATTGGGTATTGAGTGTAGATTGATGAGGGAAAAAATGAATTTAAACGATTTCAGCATTAGGCTGCAACATCACAAAATGTGAAAAAGTGAAGGGGTCTGAATACTTTCTGAATGCACGGTATATGGAAAGACAGTTTCAAATGGGCACCTCGTGCCATTAGAGCATTTAAATTGCATCAGATGTGGCAATAAATGTGAATTGTTGCTCACAGCTTGCCAGCTCAATGCCAGAAGATTCCATTTGCATTTTTGCTGCCACCAACTCGACCCCGTTTGGAATCCCACGCGGGCACGGGCAACTTGCTAATTAATTGAACCAATAGTTCAGACAAGGAAATTTTGTATTTTGTTGACATAAAACAAGAGCAAATTCAAATTATTTTATTTTAAATGAAAAATTAATTATTGTACCGGTACTGTTATGTTGCGCACCATGCTATATACCCTACAGAACGCCGGTTCTGCTGAAGAAATTTCATTGGCTAAAGGTTACAATCCTGGTCAGGTCGCCACACCGATGCAAGATACTCGACTGAGTGAGCAGGTAATTATTTCCAGAATGCCGGTAATAACTCGCCTATTCATTGTGAAGGATACCGTCGGATCTTTAACATCCATGAACTAATGTTGACAGGTGAAACACCCAGTTTGACATTCATCCGATGGATGGAGCACCCCATTGATGAATCACCCCAGTCGCGATGACAGTTTATAGCTGGGTTGCGATACGAACCCAACCTTGACACCGTAGAAGAGAGTGTGTGTACCTCTCGGTTCTCCTACCAGTCGAAATATAATGGTAGGTGTGCTAAAAAATTTCGTGGTGTGCATGTGTAGACGAACTCGTGTCGGCAGTGATTATTATATTCGGTTTAAAACATAACACATCTTTTTTTTCTTTTTTTTTGTATACAAGATCGAGGCTCATGTAAGAGCTAACATCAATCACACACAAAAAAAGAAATGGACACACAAAACATACAATAAAGGGAGCGGGAGACAAGATGGAGAGGGAGAGGGAAGCACACAGGTACAACAGCACAGGACAGGGACATCGGGAGATCTGTGGGAGGGAGAGGGCTTTTCTCTGACGTCCTTGTGACGCATGTTTAATGCAAAAGTTTTTCCAACAGGTGAAACAATGCCACAATTGGCAGGTGCACCTGGATTGGAAAGACCTTATCAAGGGTACGAATGTTCAAACGCTCAAAACGATATGAAGACGTCATGTCGGGCACCACACACTACTTGAGACCAGGTGGAAGGAACTTGATGCCAGTGGTAGTAGTACTTGCAATGTTGGTGTGACATAAAAAAAATATGTGTGTCAGTGCCAATTGTCACTTTTGAAACAATTAACAAGATAGGACACCAAAGCTCACACAATGCCGTGCTTAATAAACCACAGAAGTGTGTGCTGGATTCTAACAAAAATGAAATCAACATTTAAACTACGCATGTACAACACGATTTGCCAGATATTTATATTGGGTCATCAATTACCTCTGCCACCGAAGGTGTATGGAGGTTATGTTTTCACTCCTGTGAAAACTGGAGTGTTTTGTGAACAAGATATCTTGTTTGTGAACAAATGTGTGTTTGTGAACAAGATATCTCAAAAAGTTGTGGAAGGATTCAGACGAAATTTGGGAGGGAGGTAGTGTATGTGACAAGGACGAAATTATTAGATTTTGGTGAAGAGTGAAGGTGAGCAGAGAGTCTTGATTTTGGCAGTTTCACCAGAAGAGGGTTGCTGGCAGATATTGTGTGACCTGAAGGAATATTTGGGGGACAGAGCACAGACAGAGCAGAGGGAGCAAAGCCGGAGAGGAGTCGGTAGAAGACAAAAAGACCACCAATCTGCCTGCGGTGATCGAGTGATAGATCCTCAGAATCGGCTTCATCGCGGGAGATTCCAATGATTCTGAAAGCTTTGGTTTCAACAGCATGAAGCCGAGCTAGGTGTGAGGCAGGAAAACCGGCCCAGAGGGGAGAACAATATTCCATTGAGCTGCGGATGAAAGCCTTGTATGTGGTGAGGAGCTCAGGTGTGCCAAGGAAGGACTTCGCACCACGGAGGATGCCCAGTCGGCGACTGGCTTTGGAGGCCAGCTTGGAAATGTGGTTTTCCCAGGAAAGATCATGGCAGATTGTGAGACCCAAAAGCTTGAGTGACAGAACTTCTTGGAGAGGATTGTTCAGAAAGTGGATGGGAGGGTTGTCCAGTCAGTCGTTTCGGAGAGACATAGTAAGAGGGTGAGACTTGTCAGGATTGAAAGACATGTTCCACTTGTTTGACGAGTCTGGGATTTTGTCCAGGTCTGCAGAGAGTGAGGAGGCTGCAGACTGCCGATCTGAGGGATGAGGAATGGAGCGGCAGAGAATGGAGTCATCAGCAAAGAGATAGTGAGGATTTTCAAGCGGGTCAGAGATCATTGATTAAGACCAGAAATAGCACAGGGCCCAGAACACTGCCTTGAGGAACTCCAGCCTGGACAGGAAGGGGGAGATGAGAGAATTCCATTTATGGCCATACGTTGACTGCGACCAGAGAGGATGTCCGCAAGCCATGAGTGGAGATATCCATGGATACCATAGGGGGAGAGTTTGGTGAGCAGGGCAGGGTGCCAGACCATATTGAAGGCATGAGATATGTCAAGGGAGACAGCTCAGATTTCCTGTTATGCATGGAGGACCTCCATCCATTGTTGAGACAGCAGAAGCAGCATGTCCAGAGTAGAGTGACCAGGTCTGAATCCAAATTGTTGATCCGAGATCAAGCCATTGGAGAAGAGGAAGGATTTGATGTCAGAAGCGATGATGGGTGCCATGACTTTGCTGATTATTGGGAGCAGGCTGATTGGTCTGTTGTTGCAAGGATCTGTTTTTGCACCTTTTTGTTTAAAGTGGTAATATTGGCTGATTTCCAAGATGCTGGCAGATGACCTTGAGGAAAAGAGAAAGTGAAGAGCACAGAGAGAGGGTGAGATAGAGTGGCAGGGCAGCATTTTAGGACCTGTGGGATAATGCCATCTTGTCCAGTTGCAGAATCAGAGTCGAGGTTTGACAGAAACTTCTCTACCTAGTCGAGAGAGAAGGACACAGAGTCCAGGAGCAGCTGGATTTGACTGGGTAAGGTGGTTACAGAGAGAGATGGGTTTGGGACCCAGGATTTTGAGGCAAACACAGAGTTGAGGTATTCGGCTTTTTCACGTGCAGTGTCAGCTGTGTAGCCATTTGAGGTAAGGGAGGGGATGGAGGGAGAACAAGCACCAGAAACAGATTTGACCAGATGCCACCAGGATTTGGAGGAGGGAGACAGGTTTTGTTCGTTCAGTCTTGAGGGTGGAGAGATATTGTTTCCTTGCTCTGCTGAGGGTAGACCCACACTTGTTCCGAGCTTTGTGAAAGGAACTGAGATTGCCTTCAGTTGGATTTGCCTTCCATGAGGCAAAGGCAAGTTAATTCTGGGCAAGTGCCTCAGCACAAGATTCAGTATACCATGGATGGGAGGAAGGGTATGACAACTGAAGACGAGATGGGGCAAATCTGTGAGAGAGAGAGAGAGAGAGAGAGAGAGAGAGAGAGAGAGAGAGAGAGAGAGAGAGACAGAGACAGAGACAGAGACACAGACAGAGACAGAGACACAGACAGAGACACAGACAGAGACACAGACAGAGACACAGACAGAGACACAGACAGAGACACAGACAGAGACACAGACAGAGACACAGACAGAGACACAGACAGAGACACAGACAGAGACACAGACAGAGACACAGACAGAGACACAGACAGAGACACAGACAGAGACACAGACAGAGACACAGACAGAGACACAGACAGAGACACAGACAGAGACACAGACAGAGACACAGACAGAGACAGAGACACAGACAGAGACACAGACAGAGACACAGACAGAGACACAGACAGAGACACAGACAGAGACACAGACAGAGACACAGACAGAGACACAGACAGAGACACAGACAGAGACACAGACACAGACACAGACACAGACACAGACACAGACAGAGACACAGACAGAGACACAGACAGAGACACAGACAGAGACACAGACACAGACACAGACACAGACACAGACACAGACAGAGACACAGACAGAGACACAGACAGAGACACAGACAGAGACACAGACAGAGACACAGACAGAGACACAGACAGAGACACAGACAGAGACACAGACAGAGACACAGACAGAGACACAGACAGAGACACAGACAGAGACACAGACAGAGACACAGACAGAGACACAGACAGAGACACAGACAGAGACACAGACAGAGACACAGACAGAGACACAGACAGAGACAGAGACACAGACAGAGACACAGACAGAGACACAGACAGAGACACAGACAGAGACACAGACAGAGACACAGACAGAGACACAGACAGAGACACAGACAGAGACACAGACACAGACACAGACACAGACACAGACAGAGACACAGACAGAGACACAGACAGAGACACAGACAGAGACACAGACACAGACACAGACACAGACACAGACAGAGACACAGACAGAGACACAGACAGAGACACAGACAGAGACACAGACAGAGACACAGACAAAGACAGAGACAGCAATTTACTTTGGAAGAATTCCCAGGAAGAGTTGATGTCAGAGGCAGTCGAGATGGGAGGCTAGTCCAGATGATTGATGGCTGTTTGAAGACTATGCCAGTCAGCCTGAGTGAAATTCCAGACTCGTCGATGCTGAGGAGGCTCTCTGAGAATGGCCAGAAGGATGTCCACTTTAACAAGCAAATGATCAGATGAACCAATTGGAGCAGATGAAGAACAGCAGATATTTGCAGGGAAGTTTGTCATAACCAAGTCTAGAAGAGAAGATACTCCATTGACTGTGATGCGGGTCGGGAAATTGACAGATTGTTTCAGTCGCAGTTGGTCGCAGAAGTCCTTTGCTGAGGTGCCGTGGCTGGTGAGAGAGGGTACCCACACCCAGCCAGCTGGCATGATGACAGTTTAAGTCACCACATATGAGGAAGAGAGAGTTGCGATGAGTGGATAGAAGTTGGTCCTTGTCAGACAGCGAGATGTAAATGGAGTCATCACTGTTTGGTGGATGGTGCAGCACACATACTGTATGAACAAAAGGTGGGAGCGGAGGGGAAGCCGTAGCCAGAGGTACTCCTGGGGTGGGGTGGAGAGAGGGCAGTGCAAGGAGAGTGAGGAAGAGAGTTTTTGATAAAGATAGCAAACCCACCACCAAGACGAGGCTCGGATCTATCATACCGGAGGATAGACTAACCAGGGAGAGATATTAAAGCATCAGAGACATCTTGAAGGAGTAAGGTTTCTGTTATGCAGATTAAGTCTGGTTTGTCTGAAGCAACCTGTATGGAGAGAGAAATCAGGTTTGAGCGAAGTCCCCGAATGTTTGAGGTCCATACCATAAAGAAAGAGGGAGAGGGAGCATCGGGACAGGACAGGACAGGGGAGGGGTAGGGTAATATGGGAGGGGAGGAGAGGGGGGGTAAGGAGAGCTGTTTATAGTGTGTCGGAGATTGCAGAAGAGCTAGGATAAAGGGCAGGATGAGGAGGACAACAGGTTTGATGGTGATGAGGCACAGTGAGGTGTTGCTTGAGAGGGGCAGAGCAAAGAAGAAGGATGAAGGAGGTTGATATATGAGTTGGAAGGGAGAGGAAGTGGAGAGGAGGCAGCTTTGAGGAGGTGGATGGGTGAGAGGGAAGAATTGGAGAAAAATGATAGGGTTGGAGATTTGAAGTGGAGAGGTGAGGGGGGAGTTTTGAAGAAGAGGGGTGAGGTGGGAGTTTTGAGGGGTGAGGGTGGAGAGTTAAAAGGGAGGGAGGAGATTAGGAGGGGAGGTGCGAGGGGGGAGTTTAGGAGGGGAGGGGTGAGGTGGGAGTTTAGAAAGTGTTGGATGTTGAATGAAAAACGAACATTTATTCCAAACTGGGTTTATTGTGATTTTCAAGTTGGAGATCCAATTGAAAACGTTGGAGGAGGGGTGGAATTTAGGTGAGTTTAGAGAATACCGAAAAGAAGAACAATAAGAAATTGAATTTTTCTTTGAAATGGAATGATTTGATGAGAAAATTGAAGAAAGCCTTTTGAAGAGGACGAAGAACAGCGTGTTGTAATATACCACTGAATAAAACACTGTAGGGGAAAGTTTTATCATTTTTAATAAAACTGTGAAAACGATCTGGGAAAATTCCCTGAAGTGAGGGCCTGCATCTGAGAAAGGAGAAATAGTTGAATGAGTATGGTGGAAACTATAATTGGAAAGGTGAGTATCGGCTGGTGATGTAGTAGAAAAAAAGGAGATAAAGGGGGCGGGGCGAGACAACACGTGGTCCTGGGCGGAGAAGGAAATTAATATAATTTTATTATTTTTTATTATTTTTATTTTATATTTAAGACTTATTAACATTATTATCTTATTGACACCGATGTATTAGTCCTCTCCTTCATTATTAAGCAGAACTTGGTCTTCCATGCAGTCTTACAATGGAGAGTACCAGTCCTGGTAGTACATTGATAGACATTGCCAAAACGGTTCAGAAACAGGCTGGTATGGTCTCACAAATTCTCGCTGTACATACACTTTCTGGTTGACACAGTGGCACAGTTGTATGGCATTGGAAAAGGAACTGCAATGCAGACACTTGTTGCTGGTCAGAACGTGGATAAGCTCTGTTGTATTCAGGCAAGTATACCAGAGGTAATCACAGAGGCTACTGAGTTCATTGCTGCGTGTTATGGTGGCAGGAAGACCAGAAACATGTCAGAGGTTCATCAGGAGGTCTGGTCCTGAAAGATGGGCAAAGCAAAAGGGACAACAAGTACCAGAATTGAAGACTCTTCCACCGACTACTGGGGCATTTGAAGAAAATGTTCGACGGGCCCACATCCTAACAGCCATCTGGAAATCAGTCCTTGATTCCTCACCTCCATCACTGGATGCCATGAAGTTTGGATGGACACGTGATAAAACAACCAAATCATTAATGCCAGTCACATTGCCAACTAATGTCACTCTCGCCACACCTGAAATTCCTGAATTGATCAAATGTGGATGTTCATCACACAAGCCATGCCATTCTGCACATTGTCGCTGTTGTGCAGCTCATTTACCATGCACATTATTTTTTACCTGTTGAGATGCTGGTTGTCAAAATGAGAATACATGAGTTGTTGCCATCTGTCTAGTCATCGAAGAGATTGAAACACTTGACTTCTAACAAGTATGCCTGGATGCCCCTAGTTTTAACATGTAGCAATGGAGTACATTGTGTATATATCGGGTCAAGCTTCAAAAGTGCGAACCGCAATTGATTATCCAAAGGAGCATAGGTATGGATATCTCATTTGAGATGCCATCATGTGTATATATATATTTAAATTCAAAAGAAAGAAATAGATTTTTGCCAATGGGAGTTGTTAATTTGCATATTCAGTGGTAAGTGTCAGTCAGGACTACGATATGAATGTCTTCATCAACATTGCACACCCTCAAAACATATGTAGAGACACATTGTTAGTGTTGCTATTAATAATACTGACTGAGATATGGGCCAAATTCAATATTTTGCTAATGGCGACACGCTGGCACATAATTTGGACATTTGGGGGGTAGTGAAATGTATGTATGATAATTTCGGAAACAACCGAGGCAGTACCGCAGACACTCAAAATATGGGCCGAGACCCCTCCTTTGTTGTGCCATTGTCAATAATTACTGAAATATTGACGAGAATAGAATTTTCCGTAATGGAGACCCTAATTTGCATATTTTGAAATATGCTCAAGGGTGCTAGGGTGGCATCCCTCGGATTCCCCATTTGGTGTCAGCTCACGTGTGATGCGGATGTTGACCAATTTCTTACTGATCAGTGTTTTGTCATTTAATTTAATTTCCTGGTACAGTTATATTAATGTGTGGAATAAGTCACGATTGAGAAAGGTCATTACACTGGACATGTCTACTCTGGACATGTTGCTTCTGCTGTCTCAACAATGGATGGAGGTCCTCAATGCCAAACAGGAAATCAGAGCTGTCTCCCTTGACATATCACATGCCTTCGATACAGTCTGGCACCCAGCTCTGCTCACCAAACTCACCTCCTATGGTATTCAGGGAAATCTCCACTCATGGCTTGCGGATTTCCTCTCTGGTCGTAGGCAACGTGTGGCCCTGAACGGATTTCTCTCATCTTCCCTACCTGTTCTGGCTGGAGTTCCCCAAGGTAGTGTTCTGGGCCCTGTGCTATTTCTGGTCTTCATCAATGACCTCTCCGACTCTCGGGAAAATCCTCTCTAT
Source organism: Myxine glutinosa (assembly GCF_964187855.1). Classification (NCBI taxonomy): domain Eukaryota; kingdom Metazoa; phylum Chordata; class Myxini; order Myxiniformes; family Myxinidae; genus Myxine; species Myxine glutinosa. The sequence continues at coordinate 207,608,179 of NC_136262.1, read as the reverse complement.
CTCTTTGCTGATGACCCCACTATCTGCCGCTCCATTCCTCATCCCTCAGATCGGCAGTCTGCAGCCTCCTCACTCTCTGCAGACCTGGACAAAATCACAGACTGGTCAAACAAGTGGAACATGTCTTTCAATCCTGACAAATCTCACACTCATACAATGTCTCTCCAAAAGGACCGACTGGACAACCCTCCCATCTACTTTCTCAACAATCCTCTCCAAGAAGTTCTGTCGCTCAAGCTTTTGGGTCTCACTATCTGCCATGATCTTTCTTGGGAAAACCACATTTCCAAGCTGGCCTCCAAAGCCAGTCGCCGACTGGGCATCCTCCGTCGTGCGAAGTCCTTCCTTGGCACACCTGAGCTCCTCACCACATACAAGGCTTTCATCCGCAGCTCAATGGAATACTGTTCCCCCCTCTGGGCTGGTGCTCCTGCCTCCTCCCTTGCTCGGCTTCACGCTGTTGAGGCCAAAGCTTTCAGAATCATTGGAATCTCCTGCGATGTAGTCAACTCCGAGGGCCTTTCACTCACTCACCGCAGGCAGGTTGGTGGTCTTTCTGTCTTCTACCGACTCCTCTCCGGCCTTGCTCCCCTAGCTCTCTCTGTGCTCTGTCCCCTCAATATTCCTTCAGGTCGCACAAGATCTGCCTGCAACCCTCTTATGGTTAAACTGCCAAAGTCTAGGCTCTCTGCTCACCTTCACTCTTTCATTCCCCTTTTCTCCCGCCTCTGGAACAAACTCCCCCACTCCCTTCAATCCCACTCCTCCCTCCAGGTCTTTAAAACAGCTGTTCACCACCATCTCTTATCTTCCACAATCGAAAACCTTGTTTTTTTCTACTCCCGGTAATTCACCCCAGAGTCCTTGCAGTGTTCATATGTTTTATTCCTCTCCCACCTCCCCCCAAGTCCTCCCGATGTCCCTGCTCTCAAATGTTGTGTTTGTGTCCCTCCCCCTCTCTCCCCATCTTGTCTGCCGCTCCCCTTGTTTTTTGTGTTTTGTGTGTCAGTTTGTCTTTTTGTGTGATTATGTTAGCTCTTTCACGAGCCTCGATCTTGTATACAAAAAAAACAAAAAAAAAACACAGTTAAAGTGGCTGGGCCTTCAACCAGTATGGAGTCTCTATACTTGCGAGCATTGAAGAGGAAGGCGGTGAAGGTGTGTACCGATGAAAGTCATTTTTTGAACGGACTTTTTGAAAAACTGCCATCAGGGAGACGCTTTCATGTAATAGCAGAGCAGTTAAGAGGAAGCATCGTTCATTTTTTCAGGAAAGCACCAAATTTGGCACAGATGTAGTATGGACCTATACAATTGTTTTCCTGAGGGGCACCCAAAAATTCAGAACCCCTGGTGGCCGCCATATTGAATTTCAACATGACCACCCTCTGTGACCTATTTCCCTCTATAACTTCTATACTATGAGTGGTCTTGGTCTTGTATTGTGGTCTTGGCAATAGCACACTACTTTACCTACCAGTCACACGGTGTGGAGGAACTCTGGATTGCCATTGGCACTGGTAAAAGCTACCGCTACCTTGCCATCCATAAAATTGCCACTGGCCTTGGCCGCAGGAAGTCCGAGTTTTTGCCATTATTTCATGCCTTCACTGGCTGCGACACAATGTCCTTTTTTGCCCAAATTTGGAAAAATACAGCCTGGAAGGCTTGGGAGGCATACCCCCAGCATCACGCAGACCTTTCATGCTCTCGCTTATAGGCCAACTGTGGACGCTATTACTATGGAACTACAGAGCATAGAAAGATATGTTGCCATCCTCTATGACCGGACTACCGAGACAAAGACAGTGAATGACATGCGCCGACACTTGTTCACGAAGAAGGCAAGAACAATTGATCACATTCCCCCAACAGCAGACGCCTTCGAACAACACCTAAAACGTGCATGTTTTCAGGCTGGACACGTATGGAGTCAGGCACTTGTGCCCTACCCAGAACTTCCATTACCAGCTGATTGGGGCTGGATGAAAACAGGGACTTCTTGGACACCAATTTGGACCACAATACCACTGATACAGGAGGCATGTTCAGAGCTTACAAGCTGCCATTGTAAGTCGGCCTGTAAAGGCAACTGTAAATGCTCCAGGGCAAATCTGCCCTGCACGACTGCGATGGACAGTGCTTGTAGTGCGTCTGTGCGAGAGCCTCCACCTTTCAAGTGCCCACAATATTTTTAGTTAAAACTGCAACTGTGTGTAACTTTGATTAATTAATACCATTCCATTGTTATCAGAGACCAATAAAACAATGTGTATCACTTGGAATTGAAATTTTACCTAAAATACTATGAGAGATTCAAGGAAAATGGAAAAACCATGGCAGCCATCTTGAAATTAAAGATGATGGATGCCAATCTTTATGCAATTGATCCCATTGGATTCAGAGACCATGAAAACATGGGGTAAGACACTGGAACTGTGGTGTTATCGCTCATAGTATAGAAGTTATTGAGGGAAATAGGTCACAGAGGGCGGTCATGTTGAAATTCAATATGGCGGCCACCAGGGGTTCTGAATTTTTTGGCGCCCCTCAGGAAAACAATTGTATAGGTCCATACTACATCTGTGCCAAATTTGGTGCTTTCCTGAAAAAATGAACGATACGCCCTATTTTTCGGTCTTAACTGCCTAAGTATAAGGAGGATGAAGAAGAACATTTTCAAAAGGTCATTTTTACCATGTGCAATTCAAATGCTAAATTCAAATTCCTAACCATTTTGCTGTTTAGTCAATCTTCCATGTTTTATATTTATTTTATATTATTTTATATGCATTTTATATAATTTTATATTTATTTTATATTTGATATCTTTTTATTTCGTTTTCTTATTCCCTTTGTGTTTTATGTTTTAACTCGTATAAAGCCCGTCAAAAATGATGGGTTGGAATAGTTTTTGACGTTAAAGCCACGTGAGCATACCAAAGTCTGAAGTCTGGGCCTAGTGTCAGCGGTGCTTATATCATCTTTATTTGTTAGACATCCTACAGACGTAAATGAACACTCGTCTTACTCTGCGCACATTGCACGTCATGTGCAGCAAATTTCACCTCCCTGTGCCTTGTGTGATTAAACCTGACTGTGCCTGACTTGGCCTGTGCCCTGTGCCTTGTGCCTTGTGTGCCTCTAATGTGTGATTAAAAAACTACCGCTGCTGTACACCGACCTTGAGGCTCAGTTTGAGAGACACCGTCTACAATTCCAATGTAAGAGACATAATTACTCTTGTTTTGGGTCTTCGGAGTCTTTGGGGTCTTTTGTGTCCTTGGGGTCTTTTGGGTCCTCTGGGTCATTTGGTTCCTTGCGATATTTTGGGTCTTCATTGTCTTCAGCATATTTTGTGTCTTTTGGGTCATTTGAGTATTTTGGGTCCTCTAAGTCTTTTGAGTCATTCGACTATTTTGGGTCCTCGTTCTGCATATTTGGGGTATTTAAGGGTCTTTTGGGGTATTTTGTGTCAGAAGGGTAATTTTCGGTCCACTGTAGCCTCAGGGTCTTTAAGGGGCTCTGGGGTCTTTTCGGTCTTTTGGATAGTTTGGGTCTTTGCAGTCTTTTGGGTCTTTAAGGGTCTTTTCGATCTTTTCGGTCTTCAGGGTTTTTTGGGGTCTTCTTGGTCTTTTGGATATTTTGGGTCTTCGGGCTCCTTTCGGTCTTTAAGGTTATTTGGGTCCTTTGAGTCTTCGGGGTCTTTTCGGTCTTCAGGGGTTCTTTGATATTTTCAGTCTTCAGGGTATTTAAAAATATTTGGTGTATTTTGGGTCTTTGGAGTGTTTTGGGTCTTTATGGTCGTTTGGGTCTTCAACAGTCTTCAGAGTCTTTTGGGTCATCAGTGTTTTTGTAGTATTTTGGGTCTTTAAGGGTCTTGGGGTTTTTGGGTGTTCAGTGTCTTTATGAGTCTCTGTGGAATTTTGGCTCTTAAGGTCTTTTGGGTTTGTTGGTCTTTTGGATCTTAAAGGGTCTTGGTGTCTTTGGGGTATTTTGGGTTTTCAGGGGCTTTTTTTTGTGTGTATAATATCGAGGCTCGTGTAAGAGCTAACATTAATCACATAAAAACAAGCTGACACGTAAAACATGAGATAAAGGGAGCGGGAGACAATATGGGGAGAGAGAGGGAAGCACACAATAACAACATCAGAGAACAGGGACATCGGGAGATCTGTGGGAGGGAGAGGGCTTTGGGGGAGATGGCATGGGAAGGGGGGGGGGCGGGGGAGGGGTGGAAGAGGTAAAAAAAAAAAACGCATGGACACTGCTCACTGCTCGGACATCCAGGAAAGAAGTCGGTATTTCAAAAAAGTGGATCTGGGGTGAATTAACGGGGGTAGAAAAGATCAAGGTTTTGGAAGGGGGAAGATAAGAGATGGTGGTGAACAGCTGTTTTAAAGACCTGGAGGGAGGAGTGGGATTTAAGAGAGTGAGGGAGTTTGTTCCGGAGGCAGGAAAAAAGAGTAATGAAAGAGTGAAGGTGAGCAGAGAGTCTTGATTTTGGCAGTTTCATCATAAGAGGGTGGCTGGCAGATCTTGTGCGACCTGTATGAATAATTGGGGGACAGAGCACATACAGAGCTGGGGGAGCTAGGCCGGAGAGGAGTCGGTAGAACAAAGAAAGACAACCAACCTGCCTGAGGTGAGTGAGTGAAAGGCCCTCGGAGGTAGCTTCATCGAGGGAGATTCCAATGATTCTGAACGCTTTGGTTTCAACAGCGTGAAGACGAGCTCGGTGTGAGGCAGGAGCACCAGCCCAGAGGGGAGAGCAGTATTCCATTGAGCTGCGGATGAAAGCCTTGTATGTGGTGAAGCTCAGGTATGCCAAGGAAGGACTTCGCACGACGGAGGATGCCCAGTCGGCGACTGGATTTGGAGGCCAGATTTGAAATGTGGTTTTCCCAGGAAAGATCATGGCAGATAGTGAGACCCAAAAGCTTGAGTGACAGAACTTATTGGACAGGATTGTTCAGAAAGTAGATGGATGAGGTAGCGTTCTGAGGGATGAGGTATGGAGCGGCAGAGAGTGGAGTCATCAGCAAACAGATAAAGTGGATTTTCAATAGAGTCGGAGAGATCATTAATAAAGACCAGAAAAAGCACAGGACCCAGAACACTGCCTTGGGGACCTCGAGCCTGAACAGGAAGGGGAGATGAGAGAAACCCATTCAGGGCCACACGTTGACTACGACTAGAGAGGAAGTCCGCCAGCCATGCATGGAGATTTCCATGGATACCAAAGGAGGAGAGTTTGGTGAGCAGTGCGGGGTGCCAGACCGAAGCGAAGGCACGTGATATGTCAAGGGAGACAGCTCTAATTTCCTGTTTGACATTGAGGACCTCCATCCATTGTTGAGATAGCAGAAGCAGAATGTCCAGAGTAGAGTGACCTGGTCTGAAACCAAATTGATGATCAGAGATCAAGCCATTGGAGAAGAGGAAAGATTTGATATCCGACGCAATGATGGATTCCATGACTTTGCTGATAATTGGGAGAAGGCTGATTGGTCTGTATTTGCAAGAATCTGTTTTTGCACCTTTTTGTGTAAAGCGGTAATGTTGGCTGATTTCCAAGTTTGGGGTCTTCAGACCTTCAAAAGACTTGTCGGTCTTTTAATTCCTCTGGGTTATTTGGGTCCTTGGAGTCTTCAGGTTCTTTAAGGGTCTTTGAGGTATTTTGGGTCTTCAGGGTATTTATGGGTCTTTGGGGTATTTTGGGTCTTTGGGTATTTTGGGTCTTTGTGGTATTTTGGGTCTTCGGGGTCTTTTGAGTGTTTCACAGTCTTCAATGTATTTTGGGTGTTTAACAGTCTTGAGGGTTATTTTGGGTCTTAGGGGTATTTAAGGGTCTTTGGGGTATTTTGAGCCTTCGGGGTGTTAATGGGTTGTTGGGGCCTTTTGGGGTTTTTGGGTCTTTGGAGTATTTTGGATATTTTACAGTCTTCAGTGTCTTTGGGATCTACAGGGTATTTTGGGTGGTTGGGGCCCATTAGGTCTTCAGAGTCCTTGGGGTCTTCTGAGTTATTGGGGTATTTTTGGGTCCTCTGGATCATTTGGGTCCTTGGAATTGTTTGGGTCTTTTGGATCCTCTGGGTATGTTGGGTCTTTTGGGTCTTCTGGGTATTTTGGGTGTTTGGGGTCCATTGTGTCTTCCAGGTCGTTTTTAGTATTTTAGGTATTTGGGGTCCTCAGGGTATTTTTGGTATTTTGGGTCTTCACGGTCTTTAGCAGTCTTCAGGATCTTTTGGGTCTTCAGGGTATTTTGGGTGTTTGGGGTCCATTGGGTCTTCAGATTCTTTTCGTTATTTTGGGTATTTGTGGTCCTCAGGGTATTTTGTGTATTTTGGGTCTTCGTGGTCTTTTGGGTCTTTCGCAGTCTTCAGGGTATTTTGGTTTTTTGGGTCCATTGGTTCTTCAAGGTCTTTTCGGTTTTTTGGGTCTTTGGGGTATTTTGGATCTTCAGAGTCCATGGGGCTCTTCTTAGACCTTGGGGTTGTTTGGGTCCTTGGGGTTGTTTGGGTCTTTTGGATCCCTAGGGTATTTTGGGTCTTTGGGGTCCATTTGGTCTTCAGAGTCTTTTCAGTCGTTTGGGTGTTTGGGGTATTTTGGGTCTTCGTGGTATTTTGGGTCTTCAGAGTCCTTGGGGTCTTCTGGGTCCTTGGGGTCTTCATGGTCTTTTGTGTCTGTAACAGTCTACAGGGTATTTTGGGTGTTTGGGATCTGTTGGGTCTTTGGGGTCTTTTGAGTCCTCAGAGTCTTTTAGGTCTTTTCACCAGTTGACACACAGTCGTGTTCAAAGATTTCTCCTGAAACCCCCCCACTCAAATCCCTCCGAAAGCACTACTCAAAGCCTTCAAAATCTAGCCTTATGAAGACACACACACACACACACACACACACACACACACACACACACACACACACACACACACACACACACACACACACACACACACACACACTGTGTTGTATGTGGTAGCTGATGGTTAACTTACAGTGTCACCAAATAATAATTTCCCTGAATATGGGACAATAAAGATGTTTTATTATTATAAGTATACCTCAGCGATATATGAACTACAAAAAACTGCGTGGATGTTATTGCATGCTTTTCTGGCCCACTGCCGGACTGCAGGTTGCGGGGAATGGAATCCAGACTAGACGGTGGAAACGGAAGTCCACCTCCTATTGAGCTAGCTCTGTATAATACCAAACTTTGAGATAATTGCCGATTACATGCTCAGATTAGTGTAGTTCAGCATTGATTGAATGCATGGATTTCAAAATGGCGAACTTCATCGGATAATGGAGGCTCCGAAGATCTCGGTGCTCTGACCACAGAGTGTTGGAGAATCGCCCACAGAATTAACATTTTAAGCTGAAGTACCAGAAAAAAGATTATTTGTAATACCTAGCATTGCATCCCTCAGTAATAACAAATAAACTTTCCAACATAAATTTACAACTAACTCTCCAAACTTATTTTACGATTTATGGAAACTTAAAGTAATTGAAATTCCTGAAGAATATGGACCCTCAATGGAATAGTGAAGTCGGGGAAGAGGGGAAGTAAAAATGGTCAGAACTTCAAATGAAGAGAGTACATCGGAAGTAAGGGCAAAGGAGGGAAAGAGAATATTTTGGAAGTACGTGCCGGTGCAATGGCAAGATTGCTTGTCCAGAGACTGATATGCACGTCTGTAGTAAAAAGGGATTTATATGTAAAGTTAGATTTAGTTCATGGTAAATATAGGGTTAGTACATAGAACATGGTTGCCAGGGTGACCGAGAGGTATGCACGCTCGTCTCTAAGCTATCCAGCCGGTGTTTTAGGGGGTCATGTTTGGGGACCTGAGGGAGGTGATATGAGATGGTGATCCACCGTTTGTTTGAAGCCATGGAGAGAAGAATGTCATAGCACTGCCTATGGAATGTAGTTCCACAAATGGGAAAAAAGAGAAAGAAAGAAGAACCACCTTTAGAGGCCATTTTTCCCAGCAGAGCAGGGGTTGGCCTTTTTCAGGCACCTTGGTCCCCTTTTTGAAGAAATGTTTTATGGCCGGATGCCCTTCCTGCCACCAACCCTGTTGGTCACCTCTTGTGACACAAAGGGAATTACCAGTGAACTGGGACTCATTTTGCCGACCTCAGAAGGATGATCAGGGTGAGTCAACATCCCTGGAGTTAATTCAGCAATCGACCAGGATTCAGAACCCAGGATCCAAGGATCCCAAGCCGGCACCCTAACCGCTAAGCCAACACCAGGCTGAAAAATATGGGAGAAAAGAGGAACAAAATAATTGAGGTGTGTGGAGTTCCCTGGATTTCGAATCTCGACTCACCTATAAACTGTCATCCTGGTGATTCATCGGCAGGGTGATTCATCATTGTGAGTGCCATCCCTTGGATGGACCTCGGACTGTACCGTCCCGTCTGCCTGAATTAATTTGTGGACGTTAAAGATCCCACGGTGTCCTTCGCGAAGAGTAAGTGAGCTATCGCTACCACAATGGCCAAATTACAAATTCCTTCCCGAACTCGTGCTGCGAAGGCAATGGCAAACCACCCAGTATAACCCTTGCCATGAAACTACTTCAGCAACGCCACGCTCTGAAACAGAGTAATGGAACATCAGAATCAAAAGCATAAAAGATAAGTAAACTCAAATATTAACTTAATATGACTACTATAAGAACTTTGGGGATATTGCTCTCCACTATGGCTGGTGCTCCAGCATGACATCTTTCTCTGGGAGTCTGTGGTAGGCCTATCTAAAGCTCCCAACGTTATTGGCATCTTCCATGATGAGGCCAAAGCAAAAGGTGTGTTGTTCTCACATCGCAGGCAGGTCGGTGTGTTCTCTGTTTTGTTTTTACCGCCTCTCCTCTGTTCTTGTCCCCTCTGCTCTCTCAGCTCTCCGATCCATCCCAGCAACTCCACACGTGTTCTACCAGTAAACCCTTCCGAGTGTTTCTAGTACCAAAAACTAGAACGCCATTCAGTAGAGCGCACACTCACGCCGTGGGTCAGGTTGGAATAGTACGATTTCACAAAAGTTTGAGGGAGTACTTCAGTGACAACACAAGACAAGACAACACAAGACAGACACTGCACAGATATATATTTAGAATACATAGAAGATAATGTTTAAAAAAAACAAGGCAATTTCACTTACATTTTCGGATTCAGCGTTCAATTCTATATAAGTGAGTGTATTTTGAGGCATGTGTTACTTCAAATAAAATTGTAAGCCAGCAAAAACGTTCGTTTCATTCCTTAGGGATACAACATGTAAAACTGGCCCAAACGTCAAAACAAAACTCGCTCATTTTAAGTCGTTCAAGCTAATGCGCCCACTCATTCTTCTGGAAAGAATCCCGTGCACATGCCTGTCACACTTAAAACTCACCTAAGACTTTATAAGTTCATCAAATACTGACACCGCGATTGACATTCGCTGAGGTAAATGTTGATATCTCTTCTGAGGTAAAAAAAAAAAAAAAAAAAAAAAAAAAAAGCAGTTTTAAAGCATTATACGTATCAATCCATACATTTTATGAAACGGGGACACCTAATACACACTTTGGTGGTTTTAAAATGACAGAATGTCTTTATTAGAAAGAAAAAAAAAAGAACCTTGAAGACGACGCTGCTAATAAAATACACTGCTCTAACGCATAACCACGAGTTTAAACTACATTTACAACAAATGTGAAAACTATTTTCATATCACAATGTTAAATATAGAATATATAGAAGATAATGTAAAAAAAAAATGAGCCCTATCTTCCAATGGTAAACAATCCTTAAAAAATTCCTGGATCCGGAATAATATCCTGAGCTTCACCAAAAACTAAGCAATTCTTCCTTATCCCAAGGGCAATCATCCCACCAACTTTCATCCAAATCCGTTCAGAACTTTTCCAGATATCTTGTTCACAATCACACGAACACACACACACACACACACAGACACGATCGAATGCATTACTCCCTGGCGGGAGTAATAAACAAAAGCTGCCAGGATACAAGGAATTGAAAAATACGGTTACAGTTTGTGTTCTTTTTACGGCGCAGTAGCCCGTAGAGCAATGCTGTCTGGAACAGCCTTTGTCTGTCCGTCCGGTGTATGTATGTATGTATGTATGTATGTATGTATGTATGTATGTATGTATTGTTACGGATTCGTAACTTCCGTTATTGTGGTTTTCACCCACTTGACATAGTTCTGATATTATGCACTATTATTATCTTCAAAAGGCTTATTATTCAGGAACGGTTATTTAAAGTTAAAAAGGCTAACTTTAAATGATACAGGACACCGAACCGGAAAGACGAGAAGGTGAAGAGGAAGAGCAGCGCGAGCAAAGTCGGGGAGGACGTGTGACGTCAGCGCTCCGTAACGAGCAAGGTTTACCGACAGCCGCGAGGGGATTTTGAGTTCCTGGAAGGGACATCCGGCGATAAGAATATTCGCTGGAGTGGAGAAATCTGCGTAGACAGATTTGGGGTGCTGAGATTCCGATGAATCCCCACCTCATCACATCGGCTCAAGCCAGAGCCGTCGGCCATTTTGAACCCCGCGTTTCGGACACCTGTGCAGGTTTGCTTCGTGTCATCTTCACCCCAACATCCTACCGTCTGTCGGGGATGAGTGGGTGCGACCGCTTCGTCTCCAATTACGTTGCGGTTTGTTGAGGGAGCGGTGAAGGTGTGCCTCTGGAGGGCGCCGTTGTACAGTTTGGCGGGAAGAGCACCCTTGCCCACTGTACCCGCTTCGGATATCGACTGGAGAGCGAGATTCGGGCTTCGACCAGATTTCGTTCCATCGACCGCTGGAGCGAATCCCATTCGCCTTGGGAAAAGTCATAGAGACATTGAGGAGTGTCCTTTTCACTCGTTGGAAGCAGTGAGTTATTTTGTTTTATATGAGATGTATAGAGTGCACTCTTGATGGCCATTTGTTGTACCGTTATACCTGTGTGTGATTTATAATACAAGTTTGTTCATTTATAATCATTGGTTTGGTTTCACGATTAATTTCACCACAGGGTAACATATTTTTCTGCCGGGGTTCCTCTCGGGGTTCGGAGGTTACCGAGACCAGGAGATTGTAGAGGACCCCGTAACAGTATGTTGTTTCCACCAGCATTTTGTGGGTTTATTCCCTTAAAAAAATCCCTTTTCTCTGCACCAGTTGGTCCAATTGACACGAAAGTTTCACCATGGTAGCGTATCCTCCTGTAGAATTTTTGAATGATATTTATGACGTCATAGGTCACGTGCTATGGGTGCCATAATGGAAAAAACGAAAAACTTTGCACCTCTATATCTATGAAACTGCTCCGTGGAAAAAAAATGAAAGGTGGCTTATTGTACAGTACTCCCCATGTTGAAATAACATATGTTGATGATGATGTCATAGGTGCCTTCATTATGACGTCATACATCGACAAGTAGAGCGCTTGATCTGATTTGTATGAAATTTATTGAGCGTGATCTCGGGATAAATTGGTCGCGGAAAAAAAGTGATGACATCATCGGTCACGTGGTTCGGCAGTCATATTTTTACGGCGTAGCCCCTAGGGCAATGTCGTCTAACAGCGTTTGTATGTCTTTTCGGTGTATGGATGTATGTCAGAACGTCTACCACGCAGAGCTGAGGATCTGGTCCCATGACAGGGGAACAGCATATCCAAGCCCGGCTATGCCGTTGTTAGACTCTCGGTCTTGTTTTTATATACATAGTCGAGGCTCGTGGAAGAGCTAGATATAGTACACTGAACATATCAGGATGCAACAGGACAAAAGCAACAGCAGAGAGAAGGGGAGAAACACCAACAGCAGAGTTGAAGGCCAAGATAGAGGGAGATTTTGACAAACAATGGGTGTGGGGAGGAATGGGGGCAGGAGAGGATGCATAGGGTGGACAAGGTGGATAAAAAAGGAAACTCTCTGGAGGGAAAACTGTAAGTTTGGAAGGAGGAGGGTTGGGGTTTGGGGTGCGGCGGGGGGGGGGGGGGTATTAAATGAGCTTGGCCATGCTTAATGAAATCTATATAATGTATCCGTTTTATTACAGGATACAGTGCGTGCCCTGTAAAGGAACTCTTCATGGAATACTTTCCCTTATTTTCTATTTAGAAGAACAACAACAACCAAAGTATGCCAGAAACTGATGATAAGCAGACCATGCCACCCTAATTCGGTTGTTTGCTTTTTGGGCCCTCACAGCTGTTTATCTTCCTCCACATCTGCAATCTCTCAAGTGACTAATCAGGTGTTAACATGCCATTTTAAAGATTTCAGAAAAACATGAAATGTCTTCTCTCAAGTGAGAGTGAAAAAAAAACAGGGGTTATTGAACGAATATCAGTAGAAGTGAGCCTGAAATTTACAGAAAAGTCCAGGGTTAAAGTTACTGGGACTGTGCGCTTGCAATATGCAAGGGACGATTTACTTTTGCGATTTGTCCAATGCCAACTGATGTCTTTCTAACAAATAGGAACAGTACAATTACGTCTCTCCATGGCATTTTCCAACAGGTGATATCCGTATCATGTCAGACAGGGAAATAAAAAGCCTCTCAATGTGTGCTTTGGGATGTGCCATCTTGTATTTTGGTGTTCATCTGAAGACATTTTAAGCCAAAAAACCTCCTCTTTTCGTCTTGTCCATCACAAGGATAACAAATGTCTCCGAGTCGTTTGTCATTCAAGTCGCAAGCATTAATTTGTTCTTGTATAAGCAACATTGATTCACACCACCTTGTACTTTGTACAGAATCATAAACGCACATCAATACGGAGCAGACACAATGACCAGTAATTAAGTAATTCGCTTGGAGCTTCTGAACAAACTGTCTTGAATGGCAATGTCATTGTTAAAATGTTTTGTTCACCATGATTCTCAAACTGCAACACAAAAACACAGACCTTCTATAAGCTGCTGTCTCGCCATGTACCGCTCTCCTTCTACAACCAGTCGTTAGTTTATATGCTGCTGTCGTTACTGAGGAACGGGCTTACTTTATCTGAGGATAATGACTGTACCTGAGTTGTTGTGTTGTCATGATTTACAGCAATCATAATACAAACAATTATTTTGCACAAATTTATTTGTAGTGTTTGTGATATTACATTTTTATAGGCAATTTAGGTTGAAGATTTAGGTTGAATGTTTTTTTTTCAAGAAAGAACCCCTCAGCACATACAGACTTGGCATTTAATATGGAATATTTTTTTTTTCTTGACTTGGGTTTACTTTCTTAACTCAGTATATCAATCTGGTGAGTTTCTTTCACACTTTGGTGATTTATTTGTTAAAAGAACCATGTCACTGATTGTCTGTCGCAGCAAGAAGTCAACAACAGGATTATATCACAGGTGGCGTGACAAAATGTACGGACAGGTACATTTGACGATTGGCTTCACAATCGGGTATATAAGGGTTGTTGCGTTCTGTATTAGTGGAAAACAACTGCTGCACGTCTCCAAAAGTTATTGCCGCTTCCTCTGGAGATGGTCCGTCAACTCGACAATGCTGTTTGTCATTTAGTGGTGGCTCAACGAAATTCCGGCATGAAACAGCGTGCTATTGCTCAGCAGTATGTCATCACTCAAGATCAGGTGTCAAAGATCCTGAAACGAAATGCTCAGAGGGGTGTCCCTACTCCAATACCGAGGCCAGGACATCCCCGCAGAACCACAAGGAGGGATGATCGCCAGCTGCACCGGTTAGTCCGCAATGGCCATACCAAGTCAGCTAATTGGCTTAGGGCTCAGTGGCAGCAACTGACAAATGTGCCTGTATCCAGAAGGCTAGTCAACCAACGACTGGTTCATGCAGGCTATCGTGCCAGGCGTCCCCTGAGAAAGCCATGTCTGAACAGACAACACCGCAAGCGCCGATTGCAGTGGGCCAGAGAGCACCGTCAATGGCAGCCAGGACACTGGAATCACGTGATCTTCAGTGATGAGTCTAGATTTCTGGTCTATCCTCAAGATGGCCACGTCCGAGTGCGCAGACAAGTGCACGAAGCCTACAACGAAGATTGTATAGTGCCAAGAGTCCAAGCTGGAGGTGGTGGGGTGACCGTTTGGACTGCTTTTCATGCAGGGGGCAAAACTGACATGGTTGTTCTGAATGGAAACCTGAACCAGTTCAAGCACAGGGCCATTCTGGAAGAAACATTGCTTCCATTTGTTCGTGCAGCCTTTCGAGGAAACTTTGTCTCCCAAGATGACAATGCATGGCCTCATCATGCTCGCATGATCCAACACTTTCTTGCTGACCGTGGTGTAGAGCATATCGAGTGGCCTGCCATGTCCCCGGATATGAATCCGATAGAGAACTTGTGGGGAGAATTAACGTGTCAAAAAGACAACTTGGACCAGCAGCCTGCCTCTGTGCGTGAATTGCAGCAGGCTATTGTCACTGCATGGCAAGCGATTCCTGTCCAAACCTTGGCAAATCTCGTGAACAGCATGCGTCAATGTGTACGTGCTCTCCCGAATGCTCGTGGTGGTTACACGAAGTACTGAACTGTAATTTTACTGTCCGTAATCCCAGTCGTAATTTAACTTTTGTTTTTGTTAAAAATTTTTTTGGCTAATCTGCAAAATAAAAAGATACTTCTGGAAAACGCACAGAAGTTTAACACAGTACTGTCCGCGAATTGAGTTCGACATCTGTTTACATCACTTTCAAGGATCAATTTATTTGCATCGAAATGTCAAATGTGGTTTTTGTTTCTTTTAAAGGTCACATTAACAAAATCTCGAATAATTTCTACATAATTCCAATGAACTTTTGGTTCCAAGACATCTTGAAAAGTAAGTTCACCCCCACAAAAAATATATTCCATATTAAATGCCAAGTCTGTACATAGGGGAGGGGTAGGTGCAGACTGGAAAAAATAAAATACAGGTTTGGAACGATTACACCTCACCACCACATAATTTAAAACACCTCACCACCACATAATTTAAAACACCTCACCACCACATAATTTAAAACACCTCACCACCACATAATTTAAAACACCTCACCACCACATAATTTAAAACACCTCACCACCACATAATTTAAAACACCTCACCAACACATAATTTAAAACACCTCACCACCACATAATTTAAAACACCTCACCACCACATAATTTAAAACACCTCACCACCACATAATTTAAAACACCTCACCACCACATAATTGAAAACACCTCACCACCACATAATTTAAAACACCTCACCACCAAGTAATTTAAAACACCTCACCAACACATAATTCAAAACACCTCACCACCACATAATTTAAAACACCTCACCAACACATAATTTAAAACACCTCACCACCACATCATTTAAAACACCTCACCACCACATAGTTTAAAACACCTCACCACCACATAATTTAAAACACCTCACCACCACATAATTTAAAACACCTCACCACCAAGTAATTTAAAACATCTCACCACCACATAATTCAAAACACCTCACCACCACATAATTTAAAACACCTCACCACCAAGTAATGTAAAACACCTCACCACCACATAATTTAAAACACCTCACCACCACATAATTTAAAACACCTCACCACCAAGTAATGTAAAACACCTCACCACCAGATAATTTAAAACACATAACCACCAATTAATTTAAAACACCTCACCACCACATCATTTAAAACACCTCACCACCACGTAATTTAAAACACCTCACCACCACATAATTTAAAACACCTCACCACCACATAATTTAAAACACCTCACCACCACATAATTTAAAACACCTCACCACCACATAATTTAAAACAACTCACCACCACGTCATTTAAAAACACCTCACCACAACATAATTCAAAATACCTCACCACCATGTAATTCAAAACCACCACCACGAGTATTTCAGTGACAACAGACACTGCCTAGATTTGTAGATATCTATCTATAATTCCAGTAATCTCTGTGTGTTTGTTTGTACGTTTGTACGTTTGTACGTTTGTACGTTTGTTTGTTTGTCTGTGACCGCTGTTTCTCGACAACCACGGGTCCGATATACTTGAAACTTGCCAGGTATATTGCTGGGGACCCGAGGATGTGCCTTTTCAAGGTTTGAAATTAATCGGACAAGTACTTACCGAGCTATGGCGATTTAGCCGTTCGCCGTTCGCTTTGGCGTTGCGAATGGACCAAACCATTGCATGTAAATAGAGGGGGGGGTTCTGTGGTCGTTGCGAATGGACCAAACCATTCATGTAAATAGAGGGGGGGGGTTCTGTGGTCGTTACTGCCACGTGGTTTCAAAGTTTTTTTTTGTTGTTGTTGTTTGCACGCATGTTTTTTTGCACCCACGTACAGGCACGCCCTAGGATGTTTACACATACACACCCCTACACAAATTTTTTTTTATTTTTTTTTTTGGCAAGGAACGGGCACCCACGTACGGGCACGTCCTAGCTTATATATAGTACGGGCATGCCCTAGTATAGATAAATGACTGTTCCTGAGTTGCTGTTTTGTCATGGTTTACACCAATCATAATACAAACAATTATTTTGCACAAATGTATTTGTAATATATGTGATATTACCTTTTATAAAAAATTGAAGTAAAAACAAAATTATTCCCCCCCAAAAAATCCAAAAAAACCCCAAAAACAAATAGGAATTTTTTTTCTAAAAAAAAAATACCCTTAGGAAATACCGACGGGAGAGATATGTGCATACCAGAAGTTTGGTACAACGTCACAAAAGTTTGAGGGAGTAGTTCAGTGACAACACAAGATAAGACAAAACAACACAGGACAGACACTGCACAGATATATATATATATATATATATATATATATATATATATATATATATATATATATATATATATATATATATACTGTATATATATACTGTATATATATACTGTGTATATATATATATATATATATATATATATATATATATATATATATATATATATATATATATATATATATATATATATACATATACATATATATATATATACATATATGTACAGACATGGCATTTAATATGGAATATTTTTTTTGCTTGACTTGGGTTTACTTTCTGAACTCAGTATATCAATCTGGTGAGTTTCTTTTACCCTTCGGTGATGTCTTTGTTGAAAGAACCATGTCACTGATTGTCTTTTGCAGCAAGAAGTCAATAACAGGATTATATCACAGGTGGCATGACAAAATGTAAGGACAGGTACATTTGACGATTGGCTTCACAATCGGGTATATAAGGGTTTTTGCGTTCTGTATTGGTGGAAAACAACTGCTGCACGTCTACAAAGGTTATTGCCGCTTCCTCTGGGGATGGTCCATCAACTTGACAATGCTGTTTGTCATGGAGTGGTGGCTTTACGAAATTCTGGCATGAAACAGCGTGCTATTGCTCGGCAGTATGGCATCACTCAAGGTCAGGTGTCAAAGATCCTGAAACGAAATGCTCAGAGGGGTGTCCCTACTCCAATACCGAGGCCAGGACGTCCAAGCAGAACCACAAGGAGAGATGATCGCCAGCTGGAAAGGTTAGTCTGCAATGGCCGTACCAAGTCAGCTAATCGGCTTAGGGCTGAGTGGCAGCAACTGACAAATGTTCCTGTATCCAGAAGGCTAGTCAACCAACGACTGGTTCAAGCAGGCTATCGTGCCAGGCGTCCCCTGAGAAAGCCACGCCTGACCAGACAACACAGCCAGCGCCGATTGCAGTGGGCCAGAGAGCACCGTAAATGGCAGGCAGGACACTGGAATCACGTGACCTTCAGTGACGAGTCTAGAGTTCTGGTCTATCGTCAAGATGGCCGCGTCCGAGGGTGCAGACAAGTGCATGAAGCCCACAACGAAGATTGTATAGTGCCAAGAGTCCAAGCTGGAGGTGGTGGGGTGACCGTTTGGGCTGCTTTTCATGCAGGGGGCAAAACTGACCTGGTTGTTCTGAATGGAAACCTGAACCAGTTCAAGTACAGAGTCATTCTGGAAGAAACATTGCTTCCATATTTTGCTCGTGCAGCCTTTCGAGGAAACTTTGTCTTCCAAGATGACAATGCACGGCCTCATCATGCTCGCATGATCCAACACTTTCTTGCTGACCGTGGTGTAGAGCATATGGAGTGGCCTGCCATGTCCCCGGATATGAATCTGATCGAGAACTTGTGGGCAGAATTGACGCGTCAAATCGACCACTTGGACCAGCAGCCGACCTCTGTGCGTGAATTGCAACAAACTATTGTCACTGCATGGCAAGCGATTCCTGTCCAAACCTTGGCAAATCTCGTGAACAGCATGCCTCGACGTGTACGTGCTCTCCTGAATGCTCGTGGGGGTTACACGAAGTACTGAACTGTAATTTTACTGTCCGTAATCCCAGTCATAATTTAGCTTTTGTTTTTGTTGAATTTTTTTTTGGCTAATGTGCAAAATAAAGAGATACTTCTGGAAAACGTACAGAAGTTTAACACAGTACTGTCCGTGAATTGAGTTCGATATCAGTTTTCATCACTTTCAAGGATCAATTTATTTGCTTCGAAATGTCACATGTGGTTTTTGTTTCTTTTAAAGGTCACATCAACAAAATCTTGAATAATTTCAACATAATTCCAATGAACTTTTGGTTCTAAGTCATCTTGAAAAGTAAGTTCACCCCCACAAAAAAATATTCCATATTAAATGCCAAGTCTGTGTGTATATATATATATATATATATATATATATATATATATATATATATATATATATATATATATATATACAGTCACGTGAAAAAGTAAGTACACGCCATGTAAAGTTTTGTTGACTTTTTCAACATATTTCAACATACAGCTATTTGATCTTCATTTCAACAACATTGATAGATAAAGGTGATATAATATAACAAATATCATGAAACATTTACATTTTGTAGTCCATTGTATAATTTAAATAAAAATAAATGCAAATTTCGCATGTGGAAAAAGTAAGTACACCCCTACATTTATCACTACTTCAAATACCGAAAATTAGAATCAGGTGCACCAGCTCATGTGCAAATGATTAGAACATCGTTAGAGAGGATCTTGAAGAACCAGTCTTATTTAAACCTCAGACATTTCGTTTGGTTTGCTCTTTGTTGTTGAAGTGTGCGGCGTCACCATGCATAGATCAAAAGAGCTCTCTGAGGCCTTCAGAAAGAAGGTTATAGATGCCTACGAGGCTGGGAAGGGATTTAAAAAGATCTCCAAACAATTTGAAATCAATCATTCGACTGTCTGGAAGATCATCTTCAAGTGGAGAAGATTCCAAACAACTGCCAACTTGTTCAGGCCAGGCCGCCCCAGCAAGTTCAGACCGAGAGCAGACCACAAAATGCTGAAAGAAGTCCCTAAGAACCCCAGAATGTCATCACGGGACCTACAGGTAGCTCTTGCCACTGTTGATGTCAAAGTGCACGAGTCTACCATGAGAAAGAGGCTGCACAAATTTGATCTACATGGGAGGCGTGCCCAGAGGAAACCTTTGCTGTCCAGAAAGAACATCAGGGCAAGACTAAAGTTTGCCAATGAACACCTCGGCAAAGGACAACACTTCTGGAACAATGTGCACTGGACAGATGAGTCAAAGGTAGAGCTATTTGGCCACAGTACCAGAAGACATGTTTGGCGAAAACCAAAGACAGCATTTGACCACAAGAACCTGATACCAACTGTAAAGCATGGTGGTGGAAATATTATGGTTTGGGGCAGCTTTGCTGCATCAGGGCCTGGGCAGCTCACCATCATATAATCCACTACAAATTCTTCATTGTACCAGAGGGTGCTTGAGGATAATGTAAGGCCATCTGTCGGAAATCTGAAGCTCAACCGAAGGTGGACCTTGCAACATGACAATGACCCTAAACATACCAGTAAATTCACCAAGGAATGGCTGAAAAGAAAGAAATGGAGGGTTCTGGAATGGCCAAGTCAAAGCCCGGATCTAAATCCCATCGAGATGTTGTGGGGGGATTTGAAACAAGCTGTGCATGCAAGAAACCCTTCAAACATCGCACAGCTGAAATAATTCTGCATGGAGGAGTGCACAAAAATTTCTCCCAGTCGATGTCAGAGACTGGTAGACAGTTATAAGAAACGCCTACTTGAGGTTGTTTCTCCCAAAGGGGGCAATACCACCTATTAGAGCCAAGGGTGTACTTACTTTTTTCACATGCAAAATTTGCATTTATGTTTATTTAAATTATACAATGGACTACAAAATGTAAATGTTTCATGATATTTGTTATATTATATCACCTTTACCTATCAAAATTGTTGAAATGAAAATCAAATAGCTGTATGTTGAAATATGTTGAAAAAGTCAAAACTTTACATGGGGTGTACTTACCTTTTCACGTGACTGTATATATATATATATATATATATATATATATATATATATATATATATATATATATATATATATATATATATATATATATATATATATATATATATATATATATATATATATATATATATTTACTGCCCAAAATGCTGCTGTCCTTCCGTAACCTGCTGTCTTTCTCTTTGCTGCTGTCCTTCCATAACCTGCTGTCCTCCTCTAACCTACATCCTTCTCTAACCTGCTGTCCTTCTCTTAGATGCGCCCTTCTCAAAGCTACCTCCTTATATAACCTGCTGTCCTTCTCTAAGCTACCTCCTTATATAACCTGCTGTCCTCTCTAAGCTGCCTCCATCTATAACCTGCTGTCCTTCTCTAAGCTACCTCCTTAAATAACCTGCTGTCCTTCTCGAAACTACCTCCTTATATAACCTGCTGTCCTTTTCCAAGCTACCTCCTTCTATAACCTGCTGTCCTTTTCCAAGCTACCTCCTTCTATAACCTGCTGTCCTTCTCAAAGCTACCTCCTTCTATAACCTGCTGTCCTTCTCAAAGCTACCTCCTTCTATAACCTGCTGTCCTTCTCGAAGCTACCTCCTTCTATAACCTGCTGTCCTTCTCTAAGCTACCTCCTTCTATAACCTGCTGTCCTTCTCTAAGCTCCCTCCTTATATAACCTGCTGTCCTTCTCGAAGCTACCTCCTTCTGTAACCTGCTGTCCTTCTCTAAGCTACCTCCTTCTATAACCTACTGTCCTTCTCGAAGCTACCTCCTTCTATAACCTGCTGTCCTTCTCAAAGTTGCCTCCTTCTATAACCTGCTGTCCTTCTCTAAGCTGCCTCCTTCTATAACCTGCTGTCCTTCTCGAAGCCCCCTCCTTCTATAACCTGCTGTCCTCCTCTAAGCTACCTCCTTCTATAACCTGCTGTCCTTCTCGAAGCTACCTCCTTCTGTAACCTGCTGTCCTTCTCGAAGCTACCTCCTTCTATAACCTGCTGTCCTTCTCAAAGCTGCCTCCTTCTATAACCTGCTGTCCTTCTCTAAGCTGCCTCCTTCTATAACCTGCTGTCCTTCTCGAAGCTCCCTCCTTCTATAACCTGCTGTCCTCCTCTAAACTACCTCCTTCTATAACCTGCTGTCCTTCTCGAAGCTACCTCCTTCTATAACCTGCTGTCCTTCTCTTCGCTGCCTCCTTCTATAACCTGTTGTCCTTCTCGAACCTACCTCCTTCTATAACCTGCTGTCCTTCTCGAAGCTACCTCGTTCTATAACCTGCTGTCCTTCTCTTCGCTGCCTCCTTCTATAACCTGTTGTCCTTCTCGAAGCTCCCTCCTTCTATAACCTGCTGTCCTCCTCTAAGCTACCTCCTTCTATAACCTGCTGTCCTTCTCGAAGCTACCTCCTTCTATAACCTGCTGTCCTTCTCTTCGCTGCCTCCTTCTATAACCTGCTGTCCTTCTCGAAGCTACCTCCTTCTATAACCTGCTGTCCTTCTCTTCGCTGCCTCCTTCTATAACCTGCTGTCCTTCTCTAAGCTACCACCTTCTATAACCTGCTGGCCACCTCCAAGCTACCACCTTCTATAACCTGCTGTCCACCTCTAAGCTGCATCCTTATAAAACCTGCTGTCCTTCTCTAAGCTGCCTCCTTCTATGACCTGCTGTCCTTCTCTAAGCTACCTCCTTATATAACCTGCTGTGCTTCTCTAAGCTGCCTCCTTCTATG
This sequence comes from Myxine glutinosa, assembly GCF_964187855.1. NCBI lineage: Eukaryota > Metazoa > Chordata > Myxini > Myxiniformes > Myxinidae > Myxine > Myxine glutinosa. The sequence goes on along the minus strand of NC_136262.1, from coordinate 207,586,070 downwards.
ACCTGCTGTCCTTCTCTAAGCTACCTCCTTATATAACCTGCTGTCCTTCTCTAAGCTGCCTCCTTCTATGACCTGCTGTCCTTCTCTAAGCTACCTCCTTATATAACCTGCTGTCCTTCAATAAGCTACCTCCTACTATAACCTGCTGTCCTTATCTAAGCTGCCTCCATCTATAACCTGCTGTCCTTCTCTAAGCTACCTCCTTATATAACCTGCTGTCCTTCTCTAAGCTGCCTCCTTCTATAACCTGCTGTCCACCTCTAAGCTACCACCTTCTATAACCTGCTGTCCTTCTCTAAGCTACCTCCTTATATAACCTGTTGTCCTTCCCTAAGCTGCCTCCTTCTATAACCTGTTGTCCTTCTCGAAGCTCCCTCCTTCTATAACCTGCTGTCCACCTCTAAGCTACCTCCTTCTATAATCTGCTGTCCACCTCTAAGCTGCCTCCTTCTATAACCTGCTGTCCTTCTCCAAGCTACCTCCTTATATAACCTGCTGTCCTTCTCTGAGCTACCTCCTTCTATAACCTGCTGTCCTTCTCTAAGCTACCTCCATCTATAACCTGCTGTCCTTCTCTAAGCTACCTCCTTATATAACCTGCTGTCCTTCTCTAAGCTACCTCCTACTATAACCTGCTGTCCTTATCTAAGCTGCCTCCATCTATAACCTGCTGTCCTTATCCAAGCTACCTCCTTATATAACCTGCTGTCCTTATCTAAGCTGCCTCCTTCTATAACCTGCTGTCCTTCTCCAAGCTACCTCCTTATATAACCTGCTGTCCTTCTCTGAGCTACCTCCTTATATAACCTGCTGTCCTTCTCAAAGCTGCCTCCATCTATAACCTGCTGTCCTTCTCTAAGCTACCTCCTTATATAACCTGCTGTCCTTATCTAAGCTGCCTCCATCTATAACCTGCTGTCCTTATCAAAGCTGCCTCCTTATATATAACCTGCTGTCCTTCTCTAAGCTGCCTCCTTCTATAACCTGTTGTCCTTCTCGAAGCCCCCTCCTTACATAACCTGCTGTCCTTATCTAAGCTCCCTCCTTCTGTAACCTGCTGTCCTTCTCTAAGCTGCCTCCTTCTATAACCTACTGTCCTTCTCGAAGCTCCCTCCTTCTTTAACCTGCTGTCCACCTCGAATCTACCTCCTTCTATAACGTGCTGTCCTTCTCTAAGCTACCTCCTTCTATAACCTGCTGTCCACCTCTAAGCTGCCTCCTTCTTTAACCTGCTGTCCACCTCGAAACTACCTCCTTCTATAACGTGCTGTCCACCTCTAAGCTACCTCCTTCTATAACCTGCTGTCCACCTCTAAGCTGCCTCCTTCTATAACCTGCTGTCCTTCTCCAAGCTACCTCCTTATATAACCTGCTGTCCTTCTCTAAGCTACCTCCTTCTATAACCTGCTGTCCTTCTCTAAGCTACCTCCTTATATAACCTGCTGTCCTTCTCTAAGCTACCTCTGTAGCGGCTACCGCTGGGTTTTCACAATCGCCTTGCACCTATCAAGGATGCGGAGCGATCACCATGCCGGGCTCGTCCAGGACGCCCGGGCAGGCTCGCCCTCAACTTGCCAGGCTGCAGCCAGGACGCTGGGCCACGCCCCCTCTCGCCTTTCCTGGGCAAACGCTCCGGGATAATATGTATATATATTGCTGCCCGATAAACGGGCTTTTCAGAGTGCCTGAGTGTTTGGTTTGATTAAAGCAACTCGGATGAATTCCAGCTTTTTGTCGCGTCCATTCTTCCGATCGACGTGGGAGCCCCAGCTCCTTCATTGGTGACCTACCGACATGGGACCCACCGCCATCCGACGCAACACCCATGGCGCCCGAGCACCCGGCACGGTCGACGACCGAACTGCCGACGCAATTGGCGGCCGCTACACCGAGCCGACCACCTCCAGCACGACGACCGGGGCCTCCACCTGACCAAGCGTGGTGTTACTATCATGCCAGGTTCGGACAGAAGGCCCGGACATGCCGAACCCCGTGCACCTTCGGCAGGCCGGGAAACGGCCGGGCCGGCGTTCATTACCAGCCATGAGCGCCGGCCACACGGGCAACTTACTGTTCATCACGGATAAAGCGTCCGGACGGCGCTTCCTTTGCGACACCGGCGCCCAACTGAGCATCATACCCGCCTCTGACCAGGACAGGCAATCCGCGGTTTGCGGCCCCTCCTTGGTTGCGGCCAACGGATCGACCATCTGCACCTTCGGCCCGCACAACGTCACCCTCTGCTTCGGCGGCCAACGCTTTGCTTGGACATTTGTAACCGCAAACGTGCCCATGGCTCTGCTAGGCGCCGACTTCCTCTGTGCACACGGACTGCTGGTGGACGTCCAACGGCGTCGTTTAATCAACGCCGAAACCTTCAGCTCCCTGGTATGCACATTGAGCAGCTCCGCGCCGACCGAGCTGGCATGCGCCGTCCCGGCGGCGAATGAGTTTGCTCGCCTGCTCACGGAGTTCCCGGCCCTCACGCGGCCGACGTTTTCGGCCGTCGCAGTACGGCATGCGATCGAGCACCACATACCAACCACGGGCCCGCCGGTCTACGCCAGGGCCCGCCGCCTCGACCCAGCCAAGCTCGCCGTGGCGAAGGCCGAATTCGACGCGTTGGAGCACCTCGGCATCGTGCGGCGCTCCGATAGCGCGTGGGCCTCGCCACTGCACATCGTGCCAAAGCCGGGGGGTGGATGGCGCCCGTGTGGCGACTACCGCCATCTCAATGACGCTACCACCCCCGACAGGTACCCGATCCCGCATATCCAAGACTTCTCCGCCCGTCTGGCGGGACGGGTCATTTTTTCGAAAATTGATCTCATACGGGGATATCACCAGGTACCTGTCAGGGCGGCCGACGTCCCTAAAATGGCAGTCATCACGCCGTTCGGCTTATTCGAATTCTTGCGGATGCCGTTTGGTCTCAAGAACGCGGCTCAGGCGTTCCAGCGCTTGATGGACGGCGTGCTGCGTGACCTGCCATTCCTTTTCGTTTACCTGGACGACATCCTCGTTGCCAGCACGTCCCGGGCCGAGCACCTCCTCCACCTCCGAACACTGTTCGGGCGCCTCAGCGAGCACGGCCTCATCGTCAACCCGGCCAAATGCCACTTCGGCACGACGGCCGTTGATTTTTTGGGCCACCACATCACCAAGAACGGGGCCGTGCCGCTGCCAACCAAGGTCGAGGCCATCACCATGTTCCCGCGTCCCCGCACCATAAAGGCCCTGCAGGAATTCCTGGGAATGGTGAATTTTTATCACCGCTCCGTGCCCCGCGCTGCTCAACTCATGCGGCCCCTCTATGAAGCCCTCCGGGGCAAGCCGGCCAAGCACGACATCGCCTGGTCCGCAGCAATGGATGCGGCCTTCCAAAGCTCAAAGCGGGCCCTCGCCGACGCAACACTGCTCGCTCACCCAGTGCTCAACGCTCCCATCGCCCTCACCACGGATGCCTCCGACTACGCGGTGGGCGCCATACATGAGCAATGGGTGAACGGGGTTTGGCAGCCACTCGCTTTTTTCAGCCGGCAGCTCCGGCCGAACGAGCTCAAATACAGCACGTTTGACCGGGAGCTCCTCGGTCTACACCTGGCCGTCCGCCATTTCCACCACCTAGTGGAGGGCCGACTTTTCACGGCGTTCGTCGACCACAAGCCGTTGGTTTACGCCATGGCCAAGGTCACAGAGCCGTGGTCGGCCCGCCAACAGCGCCACCTCTCCGCCGTGTCGGAGTTTACCACGGACATCCGGCACGTCGCCGGCAAAAACAACGCCGTGGCCGACTGTCTTTCCCGGGCCAGCGCGAACGCGGTCCACCTGGGCGTGGACTTTGCGCTTATGGCGGCGGACCAAACCACCGACACCACGGTGCAAGCCCTCCGGGCGGCGGACACGGGCCTCCGCCTGGCCGACATCCCCTTCGTGGACACTGTCCTGCTCTGCGACGTCTCCCAAGGCCAGCCTGGCCACATCGTGCCCGTCACCTGGCAACGCCGCATCTTCGCCTCCCTCCATGGCCTTTCCCACCCGGGCCGGAAAGCTTCCCAGAAGCTGGTGTCGGCGCGATTCGTCTGGCACGGCCTTCGTCGGGACGTCCGCGATTGGACCAGCACCTGCACGGCCTGCCAACGGGCCAAGGTCCACCGACACACCCAGGCCCCGCTGGCACCTTTCACCGTGCCCGAACGACGTTTCGACCACGTCAACGTGGATCTGGTGGGCCCCCTCCCCCCGTCACGGGGGTTCACACACCTGCTCACCATGGTGGACAGGAACACCAGGTGGCCGGAGGCCGTTCCCCTTGTCTGCACCACCACCGCCGACGTGGCGCAGGCTTTCATCGCCACCTGGGTCGCCCGCTTCGGCGCACCGGCGGACATCTCGTCAGACCGCGGACCACAGTTCACCTCCGAGCTGTGGGGCGCGGTCGCCCGCAACCTGGGGGTCAAGCTCCACCGTACTACGGCCCACCACCCCCAAGCAAACGGGTTGTGCGAGCGATTCCACCGCTCCATGAAGGCCGCGCTCATGGCCGGCCTTCAAGACGGCGGTTGGGCCGACCAGCTGCCGTGGGTCCTTTTGGGACCCAGACAGACCACGGACAAACGGACAAGGTAGACTTACACAGGGATTGATGGCAGGGATGGACAGGTAGGTCGATGGCACAAGGTGCACCTTGGCTCGGGGACAGGATAAAGCACGGTTCCAAGATGCAGGGAGGTCTCACAGCACTCGGAGGTGGTCTTGCTTGCTCCAAGCTCGGCGCGCATCTCTGACGTCACCTCTCTCTCACTGCGCATGCTCAGTGGGGAGTGACACGCCCTCGGCTGGTTGGTTCCGCCCCAACTGGGGCCGGTCCGCCGCTTCCATTGGGTGCGGGGGTTACCGGGCTCCGCCCTTGACGAGGAGCCGACAGGGAGCCCCTGTTTGGTAACCCCGTCGAGCACATGTCCGATGGCGGCTCGTTGGGAAGGCCTGGTGTCCTCCCACCACTCCTACCAAGCCGGAGTGAGGACGCGCACTCCCTGCGCTCGTTGTTGTTGTTGTTGTTGTTGTTGTTGTTGAAGAGAACTGTGAGGAAGAGCTGCGGGGAGGTATTGGGAGGTCCTAAACTTCCTAACGGTGCCATACAATAACATTCTGGTGCAACGAAGGGTCAGAATTAATGGAAACGAATCCTTAACTGACATAGACTAAGAATAACTAGCAAGATGTCCTGTCGTTGTCGACATGAGATGCGGTGGACCTGGATGCGACATTTAATGGGGGAAACAGGGGGAGGTCGGGTCTACAGAGTGTTGTTTACAGAAAATGGGACTAGGGAATGGGGGATTGGGGAGAGTTGGGAAGTATTGAGGAAATAGGGGAATATTTACAAGCGGATATGGATGGATGCAAATCCCATATCCGCAACACGGCACCCTTCTCGACTTCGGGGCGTTCCGACCCGATAAATTTTTACCTACTTTAGTGTGACACTCAGATGTAGTTCCCTCTACTATTAACTCAACCCTGAGTGCGACAGTTTTACAGATGTTCACAAATGAGTAAATATGTCCCCCTGCGACGTTGCACCCTTCTCCTAACAGAAACACACCCACAGGATAACCGAATCGTGGAAAGCATCCTCAAACTAAACATACAGCCGGTAGGGAGCATCATTTATACAAGACTACACTGATATTTACACTACGATCCAGGACTTGTTCTTTGAGGAACACATGCAGATGTTATGCATAGGGAGAGCACGCATGCCAGCATCGATACACCAACCCACGAGTGCCCTGTGGCCCTACGGCCTTTAATAATGTGCAGAGCACCCCTTCCAAGCACCAAAAGCACCACCCCATTATGCACAGTCAGCACCATCCGGTGCACCAATAAAGTGTTCAATAAAAATGCACAATCAAGTGTCCATGGTCACCGGTGGTGTCGCAGCCGGCCGATGTTCTGCCGCTGGTCTTGCCTTCATGGAGTGCACTTGGCCTTCTGGCTTCTTTAGAAATAAAGAAAGGCGCCAACCACGTCCATTTCTTAATTGTGGCCGTCAGGGGGCCAACTAAAAGTGGTTCACCTGTATGGCATAGGTGCCACGTTGACCCAGAGGTCCATCAACGGGTGGTGCTTGACCGCAAAAGAACTGCGGTCCATTGTGGGTGGCCACAAAAATTGCGGTCCATATGGTGTATCGATCCAGGCAGCAAGCAGCGGAAGTACAGGCCCACAACTGCGGAGCCAGCACCTCTCTCTCCTCTCTCTCTGCCCCAAAGCCAGATCCTCGGAGGTGGGAGACAAAAGAAGACAGGTGAGTAAGGTGGTAAGGGCGCAAAAGTGCATGCAATATAAGGTAATGCACACTGGGGGCACATGGGAACCAGGTGAGACAGGTACGTTCCTACCGAACGCCCCCCCCCCCCCCCCACCAGGTAACCTACATTGCCCCTCCCTTACCCCTTACTGTATCCACAAAACACAACACTACCCATAAACATCTACTTTACACATCAACAAACGTCCCTACTGTCTTCCCCGTTCCTCCCATAAACCAACTTTGTCTTCTCTCCCCCCTAACCAATCAAATTTGCCATTTCCAACTCTCATCAAAATTTGCCATCTCCAACTCAACATCAAAATTTGCCATCACCAATTCATCATCAGTCCCTCCTAAGGAGGGAGAGATGGAATCACCCCAATGTCTCATCCACGTCGTGATGCGTCTCACAAATCCAAACAGCAATTCTCATCTCCTGCAACACAAAACAAAGAAAACACAGGTGTGGAGTCATCATCATCACCTCAGGCAAGTGGCTGCGTATGGTGCGACAGGTTCATCAATCCTAACTATTTCCTAAATGACTTTAACAACTTTACATTACCCGGGGTCTTTCTCCTGCCAAACCATTGGCCCTCATTACTCTATGTGGTTCGAAGAACCAAAATTCCATTGACCATCTGTGGTGCACACCATCAATTTGGGTCTCACTCCCCGATTCAACACTCGGTGCTCCCGCACAATTTCGGTGGCTGGGTCGTGTGACACTCCCAGCTGGTCCGCCCACCTGCACACCTCCACCACTGTTGTTGCCTACCGAGCTCACCTGCTCCTCACCCTAAACTAACTGGGGAAGGCCCTCTCGCACTCTCACCCCCTCGGTGCCCTCTCTGGCACGGGCTGCCCGATCCACACCCGGGATCCTCAGGCACCCACTGACACTAACGGCTCCCAGAGCCCACCTGAGGCCTCACCTGGCCGACATCTAACAGTGGCGGAGTGCCCAACCATTCACACTCATACTAACAGGCCACACGACCAGCCAATTTCACCACACCAATGCACCCATCCACAATACCATTCTGCAACCGCACCACAAATGCCAATATCCAACCACAATTTACCTATACCTTCTAACTACTCTTTAAACTACCCTCCCCGGGTACTCGTGAAAGGGGTCCACTCTTCCCCCATCCACACCTTCGCACCATGCACACCACTCCGTACCACTTACTCCAACTCTCTCCACACCACTCATTCTCTGCTACATATATTCCACACACCTGTACTTGCACACCTGTGCTCTCATACTTGGTGCTGCCTGCACCCTTCTCTCCCCCAAGCGCATTCGCGCTGATCCACAACACTCACTACTCACCATGACACTCATCCGCAATGCTCTCTCATTCATCACTTGTACACTCACACACACCTCGGAGCATTGCCTCACCAATGCCTCATTTGAAGCTGCTCACCAGCACTTCCATTCATACTGCATCATCTGCTCTGTCTACTCCCTTCTAAAACTCGCGCTCCTCCATCTTCCCTTACACTCAGCGCTCCCACGTCATTATCAAACACTAAGCTACTACGTCCCCACTACAGGTACCAAGTCTCTTACTTAAATCTTGTCACCTATAGTCACCTCTAGTCCCTATCATTATATATCCTAACCCACCCGGGCTAGTTTTCACGACCATCAACCCCATAAAACTAGTACTCCTTTGCCCCCATTTGTGAGGGATGACAGAGTTGCCATCCCACCACATCGGGCATCTCCCACTACCAATTTTGCACATCAAATTTCAACAAATCAAAAATTTACCAATCACTACCCATCATCTGCCAATCATTACTGCCAATCCTTTGCCAATCATCAAATTTTGCCTTTTTCTAATTTTGGGTCCAAAACACTAACCTCATCACCCGTCTACTTACTAGATCCTCTCGGTGCGCCAATTCACTTCTAAAGCTCGGCTTCGCACAGCCGAGCAATGAATGCTGGTTCTTTGGTGCCGGCGGCTGGATGCGTCCAACACTCGGTGCAGGGAAGGACGCTTACCCGGGCCGAGATCCCACGCACCACCTCGGCACGGAGCCATCCCATGGCCCGATCTCGACCTGCTGGAACGCCTCAACAAAAAGGGGTCGCCATGACGACCCTTCCTATCGGGCTGCCCGCTCAGCTTATTGGAGCATGGACGCGGCCGTTCAAAGCGCGGCCCGGCGTGGATCGCGTACGGCGGTTCTTTCGAAACTGCCGTGGTTCGGATCCCCGCTGGTCCTCGCGGCACGCGAAGCTGCCCGACGCGCACCGAGGGCCCGATTCGGCTAGAAGTCGTTCTAACCTCTAACCCGGTTACCGTCGATGCCTCACCTGCATGCTTACACCCCGCAGCCCGTACCTTGCTCATACATCCAGCTGTTCCCATGCTCCTCGTCATTGCACCTTCTCTTACACACCCAGGTACACTCATTCCGCTCACAGACTTGGTCACACACCTGACCACCGAACACCTTGGCACACACTCGTCGTTCGCACACCTCACTAACACACCTCTTCGCGCCCCCTCCTCGGTCACCTCCTCTGTGACAATCACAGGTGTGTTCTCACTCGCACACCCAACCACGTGCCTCACGACCAATTCCAGTGTGCATTCCCACACACGCTCTACCCTTCCAGGTGTGCATCCTTCCATTCCAGGTGTACATCCTCTCTCACCTGTCACAACCAACTCACGCTCCGTGTCACTCTCACTACTTTCACCACCACTCTTGACAGCGCACTCACCCTTACTCTCGACAGCGCACTCTTTCCTCATGCACCTGTCTGTTACACACTTTTCTCGCGCACACTCTTGCGCACACTCTCCCGTCACCGGACCCTCTCGCTCGCACCCTCGTTCCATACACTCCGGACCAGCCATACACCTCACTCTTGGCCTCTCACGAACATCCGGGTCCATTTCGACCCCCAAGCTTATTAAATCACCTGGCGCATCATATGCACGACCATATTGGTCACCACTTACACCGGGTCCTCTTTCTCTTCGCTTCTCCTCCATCACCTGCGAATCCCTCATCCGGTTAATGAGCACATCATCACAATCCGAACACAGACTTTGGACCAATTCTTTTACTTCCTCTTTTATCTCTTTCTTATCCTCTCTTCGTCGCTTCTTAATTTCGCTCACCCCTTCTTCCACTTCTTCTAATTTCTGCTTCACCTCCTTCATCTCCTCGTGCGCCCCCTTAAGTTCTTCCTCTAACTCCACCTTATTTTTTTCTATGTGCTCCCAAACCTCCCGCTCTTTAACCTCCATCACCTCTACCACCTTGTTCATTTTCCTCGTCAGGTCCTCATGTACCGTCTGACACTCTTTTTTAATTACCCCTACGTCCTTTTTCATCTCCTTCTGTGTTGATTTTAAACCCTCTATTACCGCTGTGTTCTTCTTTACCTGGTCCCCCAACTCCTTTTGTCCCACTGTCAGCTGTTCTACTCCCAGCGTCAACTCCTCTATACCACCTTGCAATTTTACAGTCCCCTTTCTCACCTCCTTCTCCATGCGCTCCTCACAGTGCCTCACCTCCTCGTGCACTCCTCCGACCTCCTCACTCACACCTCTTCTGATCTCCCCTCCCATCACTTGCATCTCCTGCCCAGATGCCACCCTCATCTGCTCCATTTCCTCCCTGTGAGCATCCAATTTATTTTCTACCCCCATTCTGACCCCCTCTATCTGCTGCCCCATTTGTTTAACTTCCCTTTCCGCTTGGTCCCTCATGTCCCTCAATTTGCCTTCCATACTGTTTTCTAACCCCTCTAACCCCTTTTTCATCCCTTCCATTTGATTCTCTGGAGTGGCCATTCTGTTTTCTACCCCCGTTAACCCCTCCTGTATTTCCCCTAATCTATTGTCTAATCCCTCAAATTTGTTTCCTAATCCCTCTATTCTACTCCCTAACCCTCCGATCTGGGCCCCCATGTCCTCCCTCAATTTCTCGCTATTGGACCCCATCCTTTGTTCTAACCGTTGGCTATTGGCCCCCATGTCATTCCTTAAACCCCCGATCTGGTTTCCCATGTCATCCCTCAATTTCTCGCTATTCTGGGCCAACAGGGCCCCTATTTGCGCCATGAGGCCTTGCATGTCCATCGGTGGCACGGGTACAGCTACCGCAATCCCCTGCGCGGCACCGACCTGTTGTTCGCGCTCCTCTTCCCCATGCCTAGCGCCGCCATTTTGCGAACCTGCCGCCCTCACTGGTTCGCTCTCCCCATGTCCCTCAATTTGGTCCTGGATCGACCCTGCCTCACTCTCCTCTACCGGAACCCAGCCGTCTTGATCTCCCATAGCGCGACTTTCAAAATTCGGGTTTTTGTAAAACAAAAGCAATTTCGGTACTTTGTAATTTTGACCAAATTTTTTCTAGCTGTTTTAAAAATTTGGTTCGGGCCTCGTATCTCACTCCCCGACACCAATTGTTATGGACCGCGGATTGGATGTTATTTACCGAGCGGAGGTAACCGCGGCCGAACAGTTGTTCCCCGTTTCTTCCCGACTCACCCGATTCACCCAGACGTTGGCCAAATCGCGCTATGCCAAATCAATGATAGAAAGGACACGACGACTGGGAAAGAGGAAACGACGCAAGGGGGGTACAGTTCTCAAGACCTCCGGAGGAGGGTATAATTACAGTGGTGGAGAAAAGGGGGTAGATTACAAGGCAGAGTGAGGTAAAGACACAGAAGAGATGGGCACTTAAATACAGTCTTATCTATACCCAGACAGACCACGGACAAACGGACAAGGTAGACTTACACAGGGATTGATGGCAGGGATGGACAAGTATGTCGATGGCACAAGGTGCACCTTGGCTCGGGGACAGGATAAAGCACGGTTCCAAGATGCAGGGAGGTCTCACAGCGCTCGGAGGTGGTCTTGCTTGCTCCAAGCTCAGCGCGCATCTCTGACGTCACCTCTCTCTCACTGCGCATGCTCAGCGGGGAGTGACACGCCCTCGGCTGGTTGGTTCCGCCCCAACTGGGGCCGGTCCGCCGCTTCCATTGGGTGCGGGGGTTACCGGGCTCCGCCCTTGACGAGGTGCCGACAGGGAGCCCCTGTTTGGTAACCCCGTCGAGCACATGTCCGATGGCGGCTCGTTGGGAAGGCCTGGTGTCCTCCCACCACTCCTACCAAGCCGGAGTGAGGACGCGCACTCCCTGCGCTCGTTGTTGTTGTTGTTGTTGTTGTTGTTGTTGAAGAGAACTGTGAGGAAGAGCTGCGGGGAGGTATTGGGAGGTCCTAAACTTCCTAACGGTGCCATACAATCACATTCTGGTGCAACGAAGGGTCAGAATTAATGGAAACGAATCCTTAACTGACATAGACTAAGAATAACTAGCAAGATGTCCTATCGTTGTCGACATGAGATGCGGTGGACCTGGATGCGACATTTAATGGGGGAAATATGGGGAGGTCGGGTCTACAGAGTGTTGTTTACAGAAAATGGGACTAGGGAATGGGGGATTGGGGAGAGTTGGGAAGTATTGAGGAAATAGGGGAATATTTACAAGCGGATATGGATGGATGCAAATCCCATATCTGCAACAATATATATATATATATATGTATATGTATATGTATATATATATATATATATATATATATATATATATATATATATATATATATATATATATATATATATATTGTTGCAGATCCCGCGTTCGTCGACGTACTAAGGGGGTTTTTGACCCCGTTCCCTCTCGAACTCCGGGTCACACACACACACACACACACACACACACACACACACACACGGGATGACACACTGGTTGATTCCTGTACCGGGAAGCGTGTCGCAGCCGCCTTGGCTCCGTCAGCTCCCGCGCAACCCACGGCCGTCAGGGACGCGCAACTTGCAGGTTCAGTGCCCGAACGACGAACTTCAGCGCAGGTAGGATGAACTTCAGCGCACGTTGGGCAGCCAGCTCCAAGATGAGTCGCGGGAGGGGTCAACGCTTGTAGGTCAGCCATTTAAGAGAGAGAGAAATGCGATGGTCGGGGGTTTATATCAGACCCGAAAAGCTTCTGGAATGTTCCACAGCCTCCATTTGGCCGAGGCAATGATGGTAGATTGCCGGGGCAAAGTCCAGACCTGATTGGCTGTTCTGCCCATCCTCAATCTCTCATTGGTTCCTGCATGCCCCGACCTGTCATTGGCTGCTTGCTGGTGACTTCGTTCTCTACAACACAACACAGGACCACCGAGTTGCTTGCTTGAAAGGATGCTTGCTGGTGACGTGCGCAGCTCCTTTAGCCACGCCTACCACAGCCGTGGTTGGTCACGTGGACTGTAGGTTTAGCCACGCCTCCCTGTACATCGTTTGAATTCCTGCCTAACTCGACGCATATTGGTGTGGATTATTACACAATGGGAAGGGGGCTAATCTTTACATTCAATAATAAATAAATAACTACTGCAGGCTACATGTTGTCATGCAAGTTACTATAGGGGGTTTGCCTTTACGGCAAAACCGCAACAATATATATATATATATCATTATATATATTGTTACGGACCGCGGATAAGATGTTGGTTTTGCCGAGCGGAGGCCCGAGTTGTTGGCCCTAGAACATTGGCCCTAACAGTTACTCCGACTAACCCGATTCCCGAACGTTGGCCGGATCGCGCCACAGATATTCAATAGGGAAAAGACAAAGGCGACACGGCTGTGAAGAAGAAGAAGAAGACAAAAAGGTTGGCAATACTACTAAATTTATTCCTATTATATACATGCTCAAAGTAACCAAGGAAGAAGGAAAGATAATAAAATAATTTACAGAAGACTCAGAGACAGTGCAAATTCCTAGCTGACTTACAGTCTTAATTAACCCAAGGACAGAACAAACAAAACAAACGCACATACACAAGGATGGAAAGGCATGAGGTGGATGGCTGGAGGGAGAGGAAGGTCCAACGGGTCCTGCAGCACGATCGGCGCGTTTATCAGCCGCCGTTCCTTCGCGGCCCGGCTCAAAACTGCCGTCCAGGCCCCAAGCTGCTGTTGTTGCTGCTGTGGCTGCCGCTGCTGCTGCGGCTGTGTGGACGTCGCGTGCTCCTTTCAGGACTCGTCTCTCTCGTCTTGTCAAAGCTCATCTGGTCCAACCACACATCTCAACAACTCCCTTGCTTAGTCCAACCACACAACTCAACCACAACCACTCCACTCTACAACGTCCTTGCGCGCGCGCTTTTATAGCGCCTCCGGCGATCAAGCCGCCGGCCTTCAGGACACGCCCATCGGTCAGCTCGCCTCGGCCCTGATGGGTTGGCACGGCCCTCTGGCTCCGCCCTTGATGACGATGGGCGGGCACGCCCAGGAGTCGGCAGCTCCTCCCCATTCTTCTCCAAGCCGACCTCGTGGCAAATGGAGTTGCGGAGGGAACAGTTGGCAATTGTTGGAAGGGGAATGTGAATGAAAGGGGATCTACTCTTATTTAATGCAGTGCAATGGAGTGTCATCTTAATGGAAGACAAGGCCTTACCCTAATACACATAATAAAGATATAACTACCAACAAGGGGGGAAATCTATGATTGCTAACGTGTATGCTTTATGGAATTAACTACGGGAATGCCCTTTGACCTTTATACAACACTGGAGGCAGGAGGGTCCAGAATAAAGCAATATTTCACAACAATTTACCATACAATACAACACAATAAAAAAAACACAATCCTCATATCCGCAACACTGCACCCTCCTCCTCTTAGGCACGTCCCAGGCCTATAACTTTAACTTAGTGTGACACGTAGGTGTAGTTCCCTCTACTTTTAACCTGACCTTGAGTGCGACAGTTTTAAAACATAAATAAATATGTCCCGCTGCTCCATTGCACCCTACCTAACAGACTCACGCCCACAGCTAACCGAATTGCGGAATGGTCTTCAAACTATACACTGACGGTGGGGAGCATTATTTACAATGACGTTACTTTATTTACAAAACTAACCCAGGACCTGTGATTGTTCTTCCTGGGGGGAGACAGTCTGCTCTGCATCGACGCACCATGAAAGCACCCAAAACGCACCAACACACCCTCAAGCACCAATCGGTGCACAGTCATCATTGTTCATGAATAAAAATAAAAACAACATCCCCTAACCCTGCAGGTCGTCTCTTGCTCTTTGGCTCCCTCCGCTGGCTATTTGCTTTCTTCCAGATGTTGTCATTTTCTTTTTCTGGTGGCCTATTTGTATTACAACTCGCACAAAACGTGTCCATTTTTATTTTATTTATGGCCCACAGGGCCGACTAGTGTGGTTCACCTGTGGGGCATCGGTGCCCTGTGATCAAGGTCCGCCAGCAAGATATCGGGCCTTCATGGCCGGTGCCAGCAGAGGGGCCATGCCCCAACCCATGGGGTCCATAGGTGGTGCTCGGCCACAGACATGTGGTCCATAATGTGGTGCATCGATGCAGACAGCTGGTTCTGGGAGTTCCGGGCGCACAATGGCGGACTCACGCACGTTCCCCTCGGCGCCCAGTGGCGCTCAGGTCCTCATGTGGGAGACAAAAGGGGGAACAGACAGATGAGCGAGGGGTAAGGTCTCAAGGGTACACATCAATATGGCAATGCTAGGTGAAGTGCGTACGGAGAGCGAAGTGAGAAAGCTCATCCCTACCGTACGTCACCCCCCCCCCCCCCCCGTCACCTACACTACCCTTGCCCTTACCCCATATTTACAAAATCTACACATTTACAAATTCGTCACTACTGTCACGTCTTCCCCATATTTCTTCTATTCCAAATTCGTCACCACAATCCCTCTAGCGGTCTAGCCAAAATTTGCCATCACCCAATTCATCATCAATCCTCATAAGGAGGAAGAGATGGAACATCAAGCACAATGTCACACCCACGTCATGATGCGTCTCTCATTCCAAACATTTGCATCAAAAATAATAAAACAACCTGGCATGGTGTGGAGGTACGTCATCCCAGGTGAGTGGATGTAGATGGTGCAAGGAGACTTCAATCCTAACTATCCTCTAAATGACTTTAACACACTTTACACTACCGGGGGTCTTTCCCTGCCAATCCATTGGCCATCTTACACGATGGGTTCTAAAAACCAATTCCCATTGACCAAACTGTGGTGCTTCTCAAATTTGGGGTCTCACACCCTCGATTCAACTCCCTGTGCCCTTGCACAATTTCAGGACTGGGGTGTGTAGCTCTCCCAGCAGGTCTACCCACCTGCACACCTCCACCACTGTAGTTGCCACCCGAGCTTACCTGCTCCTTACCTAATCTATCTAACTGGGGAAGGCCCCTCCTGGCTCTGTCACCCCTCGGTGCCCTCTGGCACTGGGCTACCCGGGTCCATCCTCCGGATCCTCGGGCCCCATCCACAACAACTCTACCGGCTCCCAGAGCCCACCTGTGGCCTCACCTGGCCGACATCCTCACAGTGGTGGAGTGCCCAAACCAACTACACAGACTAACAGGCTACACGCCCAGCCATTTCCACAACACTAATACACCCATCACTACACTCCTGTGCAACTACCCGCACCACAGATGCCAATATCCAACCACAATTTACCTGTACCCTCCACCTGACACTTACACTACCCTCCCCGGGTATTCGTGATGGGGGTCCATCCTCCTTTCCCCCATCCACACCTTCGCACCATCCACTCCATTCCACAGTTTCCACCATACTCACTCCACGACCATCCATTCCAATACTCCATATACTCCAGACCATTTATTCCATACACCTGTTCTCCATTCACCTGTAGTTGCACACCTGTGCAATCACACCTTTTAACCATACACACGGCATCATCTGTACTACGTGTTGCCCTGCTAACTTAGTGCTCCCCGTCTTCCCTTTAAACTAAGCACATACAACGTCATTATCATCCAAACTAATCTACCTGCGTCCCCACTACAGGTATCATTGTCACTACCTAACCTTAACGTTACCTAAGGTCATCTTCTCTAGATCCCTACACACTATATCCTAACCCTCCCGGGCTAGTTTTCACTGCCATAAACCGCATAAAACTAGTGCTCCTTTGCCCTCCGGTGCGCCCCCTCTATCTCTTCCTCTAACACCACTTTAACCATTTCTATGTGCGTCCTCACCTCTCGTTCCTTCATCTCCATTACTTCTGTCACCTCTTCCAACTTCTTCATCAACCCCTCATGTACCATCTGACATTCCTTCTGTGTCGCTATTAATTCATTTTTAATGTCTTTTTTGTGTCGCGTTTAACCCCCCGATTATTGCAGTGTTCTTTTCCACTTGGTCTACGAGTTCCTTTTGTCCCACTGTCAGCTGTTCTACTCCCCTCGTCAGACCCTCTATTCCCCCCTGTAACCTAGCCGTATTATTCCTCACCTCTTTCTCCATACGCTTTTCACCTCGCCTTACCTCCTCGCGTACCCCCGAGACCTCCTCGCTTACACCTCGTCATATCTCCTCCTTCATCTCCTTAGTAGATGCCACCCTCATCTGTCCCAATTCATCCCTCTGAGCATCCAATTTACTTTCTAACCCGATTTTCACCTCCTCTATCTGGTTCCCCATCTGTTTGATTTCCCGGGGGGATTGCTCCCCTATTGCCGCAATTTGTCTTCCATCCTATTTTCTAGCCCCGTTAACCCATTCTTTACCTCTTTTTTCCCGTTGTCTAACCCCTCAAATTTGCTGTCTATTTTCCCAATTTGGGCACTGGTACCCCTCGCTTCGTCCCTCATTACCCCCATTTGGCCCTCCAATCGCTCACCCATTTTTCTTCGCTCTCGGGTGGACTTATCACTTTGGGCATCCATTTTTGCCATCATTTGAATCATAAAGACTCGCATGTACTCTGGCATCTCGGGCTCGGCTGCCGCGACCAAGGGCGCGGCTAAATTTGGCGCTGCAATAACCATGTGCGCGAGGGCGCCATTTTGTGTGCCTGATACCTCCTCAACCACCTCCTCATTGTTCTCCTCCACCATTTCTTCCCTCCGGTCCTGCGTTACCCCTAACCCCTCTTCTAGCTCACCCACCTGCATCCGATCGCCTTGACTATCCATGGCGCAATTTCAAAATTCGGGTTTTTTAAAACAAAACAAATTTCGGCAGCTTGTAATTTTGAGCGCGTTAAGCGCGCTTCGGGTCCGACCCCGCTCCCGCACCAATTGTTATGGCCAATAGTACAATTGGTGTTCCAAAATTTGGGCTAAATAAATTTAGTCCCAGTTTCGAATCCCAACTCCTGACTACCAATTGTTACGGACCGCGGATAAGATGTTGGTTTTGCCGAGCGGAGGCCCCGCGGCCCTAACAGTTACCCCGACTAACCTGATTCCCGAACATTGGCCGGATCGCGCCACAGATATTCAATAGGGAAAAGACAAAGGCGACACGGTTGTGAAGAAGAAGAAGAAGACAAAAAGGTTGTCAATACTACTAAATTTATTCCTATTATATACACGCTCAAAGTAACCAAGGAAGAAGGAAAGATAATAAAATAATTTACAGAAGACTCAGAGACACAGTGCAAATTCCTAGCTTACTTACAGTCTTAATTAACCCAAGGACAGAACAAACAAAACAAACTCACGTACACAAGGATGGAAAGGCAGGAGGTGGATGGCTGGAGGGAGAGGAAGGTCCAACGGGTCCTGCAGCACGATCGGCGCGTTTAGCAGCCGCCGTTCCTTCACGGCCCGGCTCAAAACTGCCGTCCAGGCCCCAAGCTGCTGTTGTTGCTGCTGTGGCTGCCGCTGCTGCTGCGGCTGTGTGGACGTCGCGTGCTCCTTTCAGGACTCGTCTCTCTCGTCTTGTCAAAGCTCATCTGGTCCAACCACATGTCTCAACAACTCCCTTGCTTAGTCCAACCACACAACTCAACCACAACCACTCCACTCTACAACGTCCTTGCGCGCGCGCTTTTATAGCGCCTCCGGCGATCAAGCCGCCGGCCTTCAGGACACGCCCATCGGTCAGCTCGCCTCGGCCCTGATGGGTCGGCACGGCCCTCTGGCTCCGCCCTTGATGACGATGGGCGGGCACGCCCAGGAGTCGGCAGCTCCTCCCCCTTCTTCTCCAAGCCGACCTCATGGCGAATGGAGTCGCGGAGGGAACAGTTGGCAATTGTTGGAAGGGGAATGTGAATGAAAGGGGATCTACTCTTATTTAATGCAGTGCAATGGAGTGTCATCTTCATGGAAGACAAGGCCTTACCCTAATACACATAATAAAGATATAACTACCAACAAGGGGGGAATTCTATGATTGGCTAACGTGTATGCTTTATGGAATTAACTACGGGAACGCCCTTTGACCTTTATACAACACTGGAGGCAGGAGGGTCCAGAATAAAGCAATATTTCACAACAATTTACTATACAATACAACACAATAAAAAAAACACAATCCTCATATCCGCAACAATATATATATATATATATGTACTATATAATAGGTCTGTAAAAACTGGAACCACTGACACTGGTGGAACATCCTTTTTTATCCCTCACTGCAGAGTGTGAAACATACAGTTTTTCAATTTCCTGACATTACTGTTCCACTGCCGTTTATATTTGTAGTCTCCTCGTAAATACTCCCGATGCCAAGTACAACAGCAGCCTTATGTGGGTGTTGTCAGAGCAAATACATAGAGTATTCGATGTCAAGAGTTACGTCGCCATTTCCCAGAGATCGCCTTTGTCTCGTAAAAACCTCATCGTTGACTGATGTACAATTCCTGTGCAAACAGTATATTATATATATACACACCCAAACAATAAAAAACACACCATTAATTTATTTGAGAAAGGCATTATTAATAATTTAACAGCAGAAAATATTTATGCAAAGTCGTAACTTGAGGGAGAAACAATCAATACCACAAGCTGTTGAAGTTCCTTCAGCTCCTCTTGGCACGATGTTCATGTCGGGCACATTTTTGTCTGTCGTGTTCAAATGTTTTGTGATCGTAAAAGAAAAAGGGAATATTTCATGAAATGCCTGATCTCCTCTTGTCGAGGCCACGGTCTGATGATCGAGAAAGAAAGTTTCCAAAGTGTGTTTACCAGATTATAGAAGGATGATTATGCGGTTTTCTTTATATCCAAGAATGATCAGGGGTTAAAAATGGATGCACATCATTTGGAGGACAAGGACGTGGGCATACTTTTGCATTAATACGTCAGACTTTTTTTTTATACATGGTCGAGGCTCATGGAATAGCAAAATGTAGAATGGGATGGAAAAAATGGAAATGGGGAAACACCACTAGCTGAATTAGAGGTGAGTAGTGAGCCTGGATGACAAAATGAAATTGTCATATGGATGTGTATGGGATGTGAACCTCTTGGGATAACAGGAATACGAGCTACATGCTCAGGTGGGAAGATAGAATCGGCCAAAACAAATAATTGGGAAATGCGTGCCAACGTCTTTTCTCTTCTTTCCCAGAATCCTTGAGGTCTCAATGATGAGGATTGGTCTTCTAAAATAAGATTGAGATGTGAATAAAATCTCAGATCAACTGCAATAATTTCACACCATTATTTTCCTTCTTCTGAATATATAGATTATTCTTCGTTTGACCACCTTTACCAAGACAAAATGAATAATCAAATGTACCATACTTCTGACTGAGTAGCACTGGTGCCACAACAATTACTGCGCAACATTTATGCTGGGTGGTTTGGTTATGCTGGGTGATTTGGTTATGCTGGGTGGTTCGTTTATGCTTGGTGGTTCGGTTATGCTGGGTGGTTCGTTTATGCTGGGTGGTTCGGTTATGCTGGGTGATTCGGTTATGCTGGGTGGTTCGGTTATGCTGGGTGGTTCGGTTATGCTTGGTGGTTCGGTTATGCTGGGTGGTTCGGTTATGCTGGGGGTGGTTTGGTTATGCTGGGTTGTTTGGTTATGCTGGGTGGTTTGGTTATGCTGGGTGGTTTGGTTATGGTGGGTAGTTTGGTTGTGCTGGGTGGTTTGGTTATGCTGGGTAGTTTGGTTATGGTGGGTAGTTTGCTTATGGTGGGTAGTTTTGTTATGCTGGGTAGTTTGGTTATGCTGGGTGGTTTGGTTATGCTGGGTAGTTTGGTTATGGTGGGTAGTTTGGTTATGATGGGTGGTTTGGTTATGCTGGGTGGTTTGATTATGCTGGGTGGTTTGGTTATGCTGGGTGGTTTGGTTATGCTGGGTGGTTTGGTTATGCTGCGTGGTTCGGTTATGCTGGGTGGTTCGGTTATGCTGGGTGGTTCGGTTATGCTGGGTAGTTTGGTTATGGTGGGTAGTTTGGTTATGGTGGGTAGTTTAGTTATGCTGGGTCGTTTGGTTATGCTGGGTACTTTGGTTATGGTGGGTAGTTTGGTTATGTTGGGTAGTTTGGTTTTGCTGGGTAGTTTGGTTATGGTGGGTAATTTGGTTATGCTGGGTGGTTTGGTTATGCTGGGTGGTTTGGTTATGCTGGGTGGTTTGGTTATGCTGTGGTGGTTTTGCCATTGCTTTCGCAGCAATCAGTCACAGCAGTACTCTATAATATTGTTGCGGATCCCGGGTTCGTCGACGTACTAAGGGGGGTTAAGCCCTGCTCCCCCTCGAACTCCGAGTCCACGAGGCCGCCAACCACACTACACTTGTGGTGGACGGATTGCTAAGCAATTCCAGCCGCCGAGCCCGCAGCTACGCGCGGAAGGGTTAACGGTCACGACCCGAGTACCTTCGACACACGCAGCTGTGAGAACAGGGACTGAACCCCGCACGAGTCACGCTGATACTGGACGCCCGAGCGGTTGTGTGTCGCGTAACTCGTGCTGTTAACACTATCGAACCCGATCGAGCGGTTTTAATTCGGAGCGATGCTAGGCCAATGTGGAAAGGACGATGACGGCCAGTTTGGAAAGAAAACACAGGATTTATTCACAATGCACAGTATTAGAGCCGCCGCGCACCAGCACCAAGTCGTTTGGCGAGAGGTCCTTTTCCTTTGCTGCGCCTCTGCTCTGGAGTGACTTGCCTTCCTCTGTTCGGCGTGTTGGCTCTCTTCCTGCCTTTAGAACCTTTAGAACCTCCCTCGGGGCCTGTCTGTTTCACAAGTCTTTCGGAGTCTAAGTCCTGTTTTCCCTTTGGTTTGAGGTGGGACAGAGATCGAGAGTATGTCTGTGTACATGTGCGGGGGAGGGAGGGGAGGAGGAGGGGGAGTACACAACTGTGGGTTTTGAATGGGGAGGGAGAGGAATAGGGCAAGAGTGAAGGTGTGTCTGTGTGTGTGTATGTTTGTGTGTGTGTGTGCGGTGTGTGTGCGTTCGCATGATAATGTAAAGCGCCATGAGGGTAGTTTACTCTGCTTGATGGGGCTATATAAGACTCCTTTATTATTATTATTATTCACAGAAAAGGGACAAAGCAGAGAATCTTAGCGGCCTTACCTAGGTTCCCAGACAAGGGCCCTCATTCGTTCGGGGAAGGGAAGGAAGAGTGTAATGCGCACAAAGTGTGGCCGCTTCGTGCAGCTTGCCTGGATGGGCTCATTGGACGGAAACCCCCAAGGATCGCTCCACCCCAGGACACCACAGCCGGAGATGTTCGTGGCTGGGGCGTTGATCAAGGATGTGCACGTAGCAGGAACGCGAGGAGCGTATCTCAGCCTGCAGGAGCCAAGTGAGCGAGGGAGAGTATAGCGTTCTGGCAAAAGCTCGCGTAAGAGGGAGAGGCTAGCAGGAACCCGGCAAGAAGAAGCTCAGTATCTCAGGGTCAGCGAGGCAGAGAGAGCGAGGCAGAGAGAGTCTCAGAGATCGGAGCACCTGCAAGAGAGAGAGCGGGGAGTCCGGGCCGGGTTTTATAGCCCTCCGAAACCCCACTCGAATGTTCCCCAGGCCTCCATTGGCCGCCTGGGGTCACGTGTCATGACAGCCCCCCCATTGGCCATCTTTGGCCACTTCCTTCAGCTCCCATTGGCTGCTCGCTACTCCTTGGCCATGCCCTTTGGCTCCTCCTTCGGGCCTGCAAGGCCTGGCCTAGGCCCATGACGAGGCACTTTAGGCTGCAATGAGGCCCACCATTATCCCGCCTGCCTCAACGCATACTAACACCGGGAAGGAGACTATACTTCACATTTAATAAGAAATAACTAACTATGCGAGGCTACATGTTGTGTTGTAACTAACTATGGGGTGGGAGGGGGGGGGGGGGGGTTGCCTTTATTTACAAAACCGCAACAATATGTTCAGATTGCTTGCGATACTCATGATCTAATCTTCATAAAAGACGCATAGGATCTTTCATGTCAACTAGCCAATGCTGGCAGGCAGGTTTCTGGAGTAAAGTCCTTCTGATGGATAGTGCACACACTGATTAATTTACGTGGTTTGATAAACACCAGGGTAACACTTTTTAGCTGGGTAGTTTCAAACCTATGTCAGACAACTCAGAATAGAGCACATCCCTCTCAGTTGTCCTATCAACCCTTCCAAGATACAAATCCACCCCAAAAAACATTTCCTCTATTGGATATAATGAAAATGCATTTCGAGAGGCTGTTGAAAAACTTTTGCTTTCAAAGAACACACTTTGTTGATTCTATATATTTTCTTTTTCCAAACGTTGCACAAAGTGAACGGTTTTTATTGATCAATGTCCTACTCTGCACAGTCACTTTATCTTGGCAAAATGAAAGGGTTCCTAAAAGCAAATTGTGTTGTATTGCTTGGCACGTAAACAATGTAAAATCAAAGGGGAACCCAAGTTACTCATTGGAATTTGGAAGCAATCGCCTCCTGATGGTGATGGTTATGTATAATAACAAAAATAATACTACTACTAATAATATAACAAGAAAGATGATACTTGCAAAATGAAAATAAGAAAGTTGCCATGGAAACAGCAATTTGGTCGTTTCGAAAATTTCACCTATCAAGTGTTTTACATGATGGAATATTGTGCAGAACAGACTTGGCTGGTAAACTTTATAATTGCCACCTAATAGGTGTTTTACCTGTTTTGGATGGCATTGACCATGACCTTTGACCAATTTTGATCAGAATTAATACACATATACCACACATGCATACAGATAAGTGGAGTAAGTTTCAATACGATATCTTGAAAAAATATTGTGAGGGTTAGAAATAATAAAATTACAAAAAAATCCCGTTTGATAATAATGGAGTGAGATTGTGGTCATGGAAACCGTTGATGTCAAAATGGCTAACTAGATCGTTCTGGTTTTTGGTGAACCACTTCATTGACCAAATATGCAAATTATGTTCGAACTCGCAAGGTTCCCTCCAGGTAGTTTGAGATTGAGTATTATTTGTTGAAAAAAGTATAGTCTGAACATTGCAAGAAGGTGTCGAAGGTGTGTAAAGGTATAAATGTCTAAGGGGCCTTTAAGGGTCGGAAGGGGTCAATAATAAGTCTAAAAGGTCGAAAGGGTATATTCCAAAGGTAATTCGAGGGGGGGCGGGGGGGGGGGAAGGTCGAAGAGGGTTAAAGTGTACTGTATAAAAAGGTCTAACGGGTCAAGTCGTCTTAGCAGTCTATGGGATCATAGGGGTCTAAAGGATCTTAAGAGGTATAAACTCTGAAACGTCTTTAAGGTCGAAAGGATCTTAAATGTCATATTGTTCTAAAACATATAATTGAGTCTAAGGGATATGTTACAAAATTAGTTAGCATCTAAAGTTGGTGTTTCCCCCATACCTCAACCCTGTTGTTCTTGTGTTTCCCACTTCTCTCTACTGTTCCTTTTGTTCTGTTGCATCCTGATTCGTTAATTGTTCTGGCTTTTCCACAATCCTTCACTTTGCATGCAAAAATGGGTCTAAAATGTTAAAGTGGTCTAACGTGTCTAAAGGGTCTGTTGGTCTAAAGGGGTTAAGGGTCTAAGCAGACTAAAGGATGTAGAGGTCTAAAGCATCTAAAGGGTCTTAAAAGGTCGAAGTGGTCTATAAGGTATGTTTCAACAGTATGTAATTAATAGACGTACTCACGTGGGTAGATGGAGGGTTCACCGTCCATCCGTGTTTTCGTTCATACTTCATATACTACCAGGGACCCAAATAGATGATGAAGCTTAAAACCAAGGCCAAGTGCGAATTGATTTGCACACTTTTTGTGATATGCAATTGTATGACCTGCGTCAACGTCAGTGACTGTTTACTGATATCACCATTTTAAATCAGCTTTGATAAAAATGCCAACAAAGTTCTATTGGTGCTGTCAACCACTCTGCTTGGTAAAACTGCTGAGATCGTAAAGGCCTTTCTGCTCTGGCATGGATTTAGCTTCTTTTGTTGTTTTCTTAGATAGTTTGTCCATAAGCACAACTTCATCAGACTCATCCATCCTTCCAAAATGCAAGTTTTCAGGTAACTGTTTGTGGAAACAAAGCAAACTTGCTTGTGCTTGAGTACAGATTGTGCATTTCAAAGGATGTTCACGTACGACTTGGGTTATCAATCATTTCAGAAACACCAAGCAGAAATAATTCATCCTGGGTATCTGCTGCAGTGGCTGTACTTGGATGTTTCCTTTGCTTATGAATTCTGTGTGACAGTGCTGGTATCCCCGACATCTGCAGCACGTAAACCTGATTGTGTGGCAGAAACTCTTATTCTCACCTCATTTGCAAATTGATCACCACGCTCTGCACACATGCCTCGTATTGATTATTTAAAAGATTTCTGTCCAGGATCTGCTGCAGACATACATCACCACAAATCAAACATGTCCTCTTTAAGTTAAATGTCCCACTCAAGTCCAATTTTCTCCTTGTAATGTGAGGTTTTCATATTTTTTTGTATACTAAGTCGAGGCTCTTGTAAGAGGCTTGTAACTAATAGTCAGGTTCACGATGGTTATTCATTCAAAATTTTTGGAGATGAGTAAAACTATACATTTTTGGAATAGTCAGAGCATGAGGAATCCAAAAATTAATGTTGGCATTTGCGTAGACACCTGCATGGCCACCGTTTTTGATTTTCAAAATGGCCGCCATAAAATACATAATTTGTGCTATCTCGGCTTCTAGTCAACCTAGAATCCTATTTAAATATGCTAATCCTATGTTTTCTGGGTCAAGAAAACCATTGGTGGGATCATTAAACTTCTAATCCTAACACTTGCTTCACTTTTAGGACTTTCCAGATGACACTCAGGACAGTGATGAAGATCTGTAAAAGCATATTCCTGAAAGTTATAGACCTAGTAGATCCTGTGTATAGGACTTATAGTTCAAGCTGATACTAGCAAGGCTGCTTTCTTGCTTTATAAACCCATACCTATAACTTCAAAGGACTTGCAATATCATATATTATGTAATACAGTTATATCACAAATATAAAGACTGTAGCGGTTGCCGCTGAGCATACACAATCGCCTTACACCTGCCAAAGACGCAACCATGGAGCGATCACTGTACCGGGCTCGCCCAGGCCGCCCGGGCATGCCCAGACTCGCCTTTCCCGGGCATACCCGGACTCGCCTTTCCCGAGCTTGCCCAGGCCGCCCGGGCACGTCCAGACTCGCCTTTCCCGGGCTCGCCCAGGCCGCTCAGGCACGCCCAGTCTCGCCTTTCCCGGGCGGGCCATGCCCAGACTCGCCTTTCCCGGGCATGCCTGGACTCGCCTTTCCTGAGCTTGCCCAGGCCGCCTGGGCACGTCCAGACTCGCCTTTCCCGGGCATGTCCAGACCCGCCTTTCTCGGGCTCGCCCAAGCCGCCCGGGCACGCCCGGTATCGCCTTTCCCAGGCAAACGCTCCGGCATGACGTGTTTGAGTGCATATATATATTGCTGCCCAATAAACGGGCTTTTCAGAATACCCGAGTTTTGGTTTTGCTCAATAAAGAAACTCGGACGAATTCCCGTCTTTTGTCGCGTCAATCCTTTCGACTCGCGTAGGAGCACAGCTCCTTCACTGGTGACCCCCGACATGGACACGGCAGTTGCCCTTAAACTGCCTACCTTCTGGGAAGCTCATGCGGCAGTTTGGTTCGCCCAGGTGGACTCCCAGTTTGCCCTGCGAGGCATTACCGCCGACGACACCCGCTTCCACCATGTGGTAGCGGCACTCGGCTCCGCCACCGCGGCCCGTGCCCTGAGCCTCCTCCAGCACCCGCCAGCCGCTGACAAGTATAGCGTGATCAAGACGCTCCTCCTCGATGCATTCGCCCTCTCACCAGCAGAACGCGCACGACGCCTGCTCGACCTGCCCGAGCTCGGCGACACGTGCCCGTCCGAGCGAATGGACTACCTGCTCTCGCTGCTCGGTGAGCACTCCCCGGATTTTCTTTTCCGAGAGCTGTTCCTCCGCCAGCTGCCTAGCGAGGTACGCTTCGCCCTGGCAGGCACGCAGATCACAGATCCCCGCGCCCTCGCCAGGGAAGCCGACAAGATCTCCTCGGCAGGCCAGCACATCGGGGCGGCTACCTGGAGCCTGCCGCCGTCCGAGGCGACGCCCATGGCGCCCGAGCGCCCGGTGCGGTTGGAGGCCGAACTGCCGGTGCAACTGGCGGCCGCCACGCCGCGCCGACCGCTTCCAACACGACGGCCGGGGCCCCCACCTGACCAGGTGTGGTGTTATTACCACGCCAGGTTCGGACACAAGGCTCGGACATGCCGACCCCCGTGCACTTTCGGCAAGTCGGGAAACGGCCGGGCCGGCGTTCATTACCAGCCATGAGCGCCGGCCACTCGGGCAACTTGCTTTTCATCAAGGACAAAGCGTCCGGGTGGCGTTTCCTTTGTGACACCGGCGCCCAACTGAGCGTCATACCCGCCTCCGAGCAGGACAGGCAGACCGCCATTTGCGGCCCCTCCTTGGTCGCTGCCAACGGATCGGCCATCCGAACCTTCGGCCCGCGCAATGTCACCCTCTGCTTTGGCAGCCAGCGCTTTAATTGGACCTTTGTGACGGCGAGCGTGCCCATGGCTTTGCTAGGCGCCGATGTCCTCTGCACGCACGGGCTGCTGGTCGATGTCAAACGGCGTCGCCTTGTCAACGCCGAGACTTTCAGCTCCCTGGCATGCACGATGAGCAGCTCCGCGCTGACCGAACTAGCATGCGCCCTCCCGGCAGCGAACGAGTTCGCTCGCCTGCTCGCAGAGTTCCCGGCCCTCACGCGGCCGACGTTTTCGGCCGTCGCAGTGAGACATGGTATCGAGCATCACATACCAACTACGGGCCCGCCGGTCTATGCCAGAGCCCGCCGCCTCGACCCGGCCAAGCTCGCCATGGCAAAGGCCGAGTTCGACGCGTTGGAGCACCTCGGCATCGTGCGGCGCTCCGATAGCGCATGGGCCTCGCCACTGCACATCGTGCCGAAGCCGGGGGGCGGCTGGTGCCCATGTGGTGACTACCGCCGCCTCAACGACGTTACCACCCCCGACAGGTATCCGGTCCAGCACATCCAGGACCTTTCCGCCCGTTTGGCGGGGCGGGTCATTTTCTCGAAAATTGACTTAATACGGGGATACCACCAGGTACCTGTGAGGCCGGCCGACATCCCAAAAACCGCCGTCATCACGCCGTTCGGCCTGTTCGAATTCCTGAGGATGCTGTTTGGCCTCAAGAACGTGGCCCAGGCGTTCCAGCGCTTGATGGACGGGCGCTGCGCAACCTGCCGTTCCTCTTCGTCTACCTGGATGACATCCTCGTCGCCAGCACATCCCGGGCCGAGCACCTCCTCCACCTCTGAACACTGTTTGGGCGCCTCAGCGAGCATGGCTTAATCGTCAACCCGGCCAAATGCCACTTCGGCACGACGGCCGTTGACTTTTTGGGCCACCACATCACCAGGAACGGGGCCGTGCCGCTGCCAACCAAGGTCGAGGCCATCACCGAGTTCCCGCGTCCCCGCTCCATCAAGGCCCTGCAGGACTTCCTCGGCATGGTGAATTTCTACCACCGTTTCGTGCCCCGCGCTGCTCAGCTCATGCGGCCCCTTTACGAAGCCCTCCGGGGCAAGCCGGCCAAGCATGACGTCGCCTGGTCCGCGGCCATGGACGCGGCATTCACAGGCGCAAAGCTGGCCCGTTGCCGATGCAACGCTGCTTGCTCACCCGGTGCTCGACGCTCCCATCGCCGTCGCTACGGACGCCTCCGACTATGCGGTGGGCGCCGTACATGAACAATGGGTGAACGGGGTTTGGCAGCCGCTCGCTTTTTTTAGCCGGCAACTCCGGCCGAACGAGCTAAAATATAGCACATTTGACCGCGAGCTCCTCGGTCTATACCTGGCCATTCGCCATTTCCGCCACCTCCTGGAGGGCCGCCGTTCACGGCTTTCGTCGACCACAAGCCATTGGTTTACGTGATGGCCAAAGTCACGGAGCCGTGGTCGGCCTGCCAGTAGCGCCACCTCTCCACCGTGTCGGAATTTTCCACGGACATCAGGCACGTCGCCGGAAAAGACAACGCCGTGGCCGACTGTCTTTCTCGGGCCAGCGCGAACGCGGTCCACCTCGGCGTGGACTTCGCGCTCATGGCAGCCGACCAGACCACCGACACCATGGTGCAAGCCCTCCGGGCGGCGGACACGGGCCTCCGCCTGGCCGATGTCCCCTTCACGGACACTGTCCTGCTCTGTGACGTCTCCCAAGGCCAGCCTCGCCCCGTCGTGCCCGTTACCTGGCAGCGCAGCGTTTTCGCCTCCCTCCATGGCCTTTCCCACCCGGGCCGGAAAGCTTCCCAGAAGCTGGTGTCGGCGCGTTTTGTCTGGCACGGACTTCGACGGGACGTCTGCGATTGGGCCAACGCCTGCATGGCCTGCCAGCAGGCCAAGGTCCACCGCCACACCCAGGCCCCGCTGGCACCTTTCACCGTGCCCGAACGGCGTTTCGACCACGTCAACGTGGACCTGGTGGGCCCCCTTCCCCCATCACGAGGTTTCACATACCTGCTCACCATGGTGGACAGGACCACCAGGTGGCCGGAGGCCGTTCCCCTCGTTTCCACCACCACCGCCGACGTGGCGCAGGCTTTCATCGCCACCTGGGTTGCCCGTTTCGGTGCACCGGCGGATATCTCTTCGGACCGCGGTCCGCAGTTCACCTCCGAGCTGTGGGGCGCGGTCGCCCGCAACCTGGGGGTCAAGCTCCACCATACCACGGCCTACCACCCCCAAGCCAATGGGTTGTGCGAGTGTTTTCACCGCTCCATGAAGGCCACGCTCATGGCCGGCCTTCAGGACGGCGGTTGGGCTGACCGGCTGCCGTGGGTCCTTTTGGGCCTCCGCACGGCCCCCAAGGAGGACCTCCAGGCATCCACCGCCGAGCTCGTCTACGGCCAGCTGCTACGCGTCCCGGGCGAGTTTGTGCCCAACGCTACCAGTCCCTGGTCTGCAGCTCACCAGCGCTCGGACCTCCAGGAGGCCGCCCGACGGTTTGCCCCCATGCCAACGTCCCGCCACGGTGGCCCCCAGTCCTACGTCCCCCCAGCGCTTCGCACAGTGGAGTACGTTTTTGTGCGTCATGACGCACACCGGGGACCACTCCGGCCGCCGTACGACGGGCCCTTCCGGGTCCTGCGATGGGACGACAAGTCTTTCGTCGTCGACATCGGCGGCAGGTCGGACCGGATTTCGGTGGACCGCCTCAAGCCGGTGCACGTGGACGTCGACCAACCACCACGGTTGGCCCTTCCTCCGCGGCGAGGCCGCCCCCCATCCAAGGTCCCCCTCCGCTCGACCACCCACCACCACACCGGACCCCCCCTCCCCCCACGACCCTCCAGGGGTCGCTTTGGCCGGGTCATCAGGACCCCCCTTAAATTGACCCTGACGGTGCAAGTCGATTCTGGGGGGGCTTGTGTAGCAGTTGCCGCTGAGCATACACAATCGCCTTACACCTGCCAAAGACGCAACCATGGAGTGATCACTGTACCGGGCTCGACCAGGCCGCCCGGGCATGCCCAGACTCGCCTTTCCCGGGCATGACCGGACTCGCCTTTCCCGAGCTCGCCCAAGCCGCCCGGGCACGTCCAGACTCGCCTTTCCCGGGCATGTCCAGACTCGCCTTTCCCGGGCTCGCCCGGGCACGCCCAGTCTCGCCTTTCCCGGGCGGGCCATGCCCAGACTCGCCTTTCCCGGGCATGCCCGGACTCACCTTTCCCGAGCTTGCCCAGGCCGCCCGGGCACGTCCAGACTCGCCTTTCCCGGGCATGTCCAGACTCACCTTTCCCGGGCTCGCCCAGGCCGCCCGGGCACGCCCGGTCGCGCCTTTCCCGGGCAAACGCTCCGGCATGACGTGTTTGAGTGCATATATATATTGCTGCCCGATAAACGGGCTTTTCAGAGTACCCGAGTTTTGGTTTTGCTCAATAAAGAAACTCGGACGAATTCCCGTCTTTTGTTGCGTCAATCCTTTCGACTCGCGTAGGAGCACAGCTCCTTCAAGACAATGATTTACAATCACCCTTTGTTTGTTGCTTTTCTATAATCCTGAGCACTATTTTGAGGCCTTTATTGGATTCCTTGACCCAGAAAACATAGGATTAGCATATTTAAATAAGTTTATAGGTTGACTAGATAAGAAGCTGAGATAGCGCAAAATATGTATTTTATGGCGGCCATTTTGAAAATCCAAAATGGCGGCCATGCAGGTGTCTGTGCAAATGCCAACATTGATTTTCGGGTTTTCCATGCTCTGATGATTCCAAAAATGTAGAGGTTTGCTAATCTCCCAAAATTTTGAACGAAATTATATTTGTTAACAGAGTGAACCTGACTATAAGAGGTTGGCTGTGAGACCGGAGGATACAACGTTTTTTCAGTGATCTTCCTACATGTCGACGGAATGTGTATTTTGATACACATTACCTGTGACATTTTATTGTTAATTTCTCATCCCAATGTAGTTGTTGTTCTAATTCAATGTGTAGAGAATCACCCCTCTTCTTACTTGCGTCAATGATTGTCTGAATCCGTTTCATCTGGATGATTGTATCTGATTCCTGATCACATATATTGGTGCATGTTTTGAAGAAGTAACAACGAGGTGCAAAGCAAGACATCAAAGTCTTCATCCATTGCCTGTGTAAACGAATAAACACATTCATGATACAATAACAACAACAACAACAACAGGCATTTTAAGGCCATTTTCCCTGCTAGAGCGGGGGTTAGCCTTGCGGTCCCCATGACAATCTTCTCCATGTTGCCCTATTTTCTGCATCTCCCCTTGTTTAACCCCCTTGCCCGCATTTCTTCTTCCACCACATTTAGCCAAGTCCTTCTCGGTCTTCCCCATCCTCTACTTCCTTCTACATTCATTTCCATCACTCTTCTCAACCAGTCACTTTCATCATTCCTCAACACATGACCAAACCATCTCCACCCTGTTTCTCTTCACAGCATCCATCACAGGCTCTATTCCCATCATCTTCTGCAATTCATCATTTGTATTCCTCTCTCTCAACGATACTCCGCACATCTACCGAACCATTCGCATTTCCACCCTTTCCAGCCTCCGTTGCTGCTCTACGTTCATGACCCATGTCTCGCTCCCATAAATCATAACACTTCTCACACATGCAGCATACACCTTTCCCTTCAGCTTCAACGACACCCCCCTCATCGTCAGCACACCACTCAGTTCCCGAAACTTCTTCCATGCACATCTCACTCCAGCAACCGTTGCCGAGTCTGATCCACCTTCTCGATTCAGCATGTCTCCTAGGAAGCAAAACGTTTTCACACCTTCCAGCTTCACGCCGTCTCCAAGATTCAACTCAACATTTCCTCCATCTGCAGCTCCCTCTGTGCACACCTTACACTTGAATGTAGCTACCACACTGGTTAATGACCCTCTCAGACCACTACATTTTTGATGAACCCACTCAGCGCACATTGTACATTGAATGGAGTTCACTCCGACACCCTTCCTGCACACAGCACATGGCCACTTCCCAGTTCTTTCCACCTCACAACATGCTTTGCCACGTGCTATCACATTCCTTTTTCTGATATTCAACTTCAGACCTTTTGTCTCCATACATTCCTTCCACTTGTTCATCTTCTCCTTCAGTCCATCCATACTTTCCGCTACCAACACCAGATCATTTGCATACAACAACTCCCACGGTAAACCCTCCTTTACGTTCTGAGCCAGCACATCCATCACAGCTACAAATAGTAGTGGACTTAGTACCGACCCCTGATTCAATCCCACCTTCACCTCAAACTCACCACTGTTCCTGTCCTTCGTCCTTACAGCTGTGCGCGCTCTCTCATACATTGCCATCACTACTCTGATCAACCATTCCTCCCCTCCTAACTTCCTCAATGCCTATGTCACTACTTTGCGTGGAACCCTATCGAATGCTTTCTCCAGATCAACAAACCCAAGAAACAACCTCATCCTCTTCTCCATGTACTTCTCCTGCAACTGCCTTAAAATAAAAAACACGCCTGTCAATCCTCTTCCTGGCATAAATCCAAACTGCATTTCGTTGATCTTCACTTTCTTCCTTATCCGCCTCTCCAACACCATTTCCAATACCTTCATTCCATGCTCCAATAACTTTATCGCTCGATACGAGCCACAGTCCAGACGGACACCTTTCCCCTTGTATAGAGGGATGAGGGTACTAAGTTCCCAATCCACTGAAATGCGGCCTTCTTTCACCACCAGATTACAGATCTCTGTCATTCTCTCCACACCCCAATTTCCTGCTGCCTTCAACATATCTCCCACAACTCCCGTCGGCCCTCCCACTTTTCTACTCTTCATTGCTTTTATCGCTTCCTCAACTTCCGAATCAGTTATCTTCTCTGCCGGTCCTAAAACTGGGTTACTCTCGATTTTGCCGTCCCAATCATTCTCTGCATTCAACAGCATTTCCATATATCTCTTCCATCTTCCTTTAATTCCATCTGGGTCCACAACGATTTGTCCCACTTCATCCTTCAAGCAACTCACCCCCATCACATCACACCGCTCTTTCGCTATCTGCTTTACAATCCTGAATCCCGCTCTCTGACCCTCTTCTGAATCCAAGCGTTCTCCGAACATTTTCCGACATGCCTCCTGTGCCTTTGCTACCTCTTTCTTTGCAGCCTTCTTGGCTGCCTTATAACTTTCATGCTCTGCCTTTTCTACCCCCCGTTCCCTTCGCCTTCTGCCACTCCTTGAACTTCTTCCTCTTCTCATCCATCCTCTTTCCAACTTCATCATCCCACCACCATGTTTCCGAGTGCCTCCCTGGTCCTTTTGTCCATCCACATACCTCATCAACGGCTCCCAACATACTATCTTTCATTAACATCCAAACACTTTCAAGCTCAACCACATCATCCACTACCATACTCAGCCTCTCTTTTATTGCCTCCCTCACTGTCACTTCTTTCAACCTCCACACCTTCAATCTCGGTTGGTACTTCACCCACCAAGGTCCCCTCCCACATTTCACCCTTATGTCACAGACAACCAAGTGGTGCTGTGAAACAGCCTCCTCCCCCAGGATCACCTTTGTGTCCCGGAGGTGCCCCCATCTCGCCTATGCGCCATCAGGTAGTCAACGGTTGTCGTCGACCCACCTGACGTGTATGTAACAAGCTTATTATCCTCTTTCTGGAACTGAGTATTGCAAATCAACAAACCAGCTCCATCAGAAAACTCCAAAGTCCTTTCACCTTCTCCATTCCTCACACCATATCCGTAATCCCCATGAACTCCCTCAAAACCGTCCATACTCCTTCCCACATGTCTATTTGGGTCTCCTCCTACCACAACAACTTCCTCATCTTTCACGTTTTCCATCAGCTTCTCCATCACACACCAGAACTTGTCCTTCTCTTCATCGCTCCGACCAACCTGCAGAGCATATCCCGAGATGATGTTCACGAAGAACTTTGCAATCATCATTCTCACCATCATCAACCTTTCACTCACTCTAGTCACACTCACCACACTGTCTACAAACTCCTCAGAAAACAGGACACCAACACCATTCACGCCCTCCGGGCACCCTTGCCACACCAACTTGTATTTCTGTCCCTGCCTACCCTTCACCATTCTCACACCACTTCCCTTCCATCTCGTCTCCTGCACACAACATATGTCCACTCTTCTACTGACCAACACTTCCACCACTTCTTCTGATCTCCCTGTCATTGTCCCGACATCCTATGTCCCAAACCTCAGAAACCCATCTCCATGTGGGGCATCAGACGTTTCGTCGTCATAAATGGAGTGATATTCATGACATGACAATGATATTCATTCAGTGACATTCATGATACTGATACCATAATCTTATAAGGCCATAGAAATGGTATTAGTTTCTCACATGGTCATAATCTTGAATTATTTGCAAATTTTCTTTAGTAAGCAAGAAGAAAAAGACATAAAATGAAATAGCCCCCACCGTGGTTTTCGTAATTTTGGTGAACCGAGTTAAAGGCTGTCAGTCGGCCATCTTTGGTCGGATAAAAAACAAAATCTTCTGCATATGTAGTATGCTCATGTATTGTCTTTGTGCGATGTTTGAAGAAAATCGGTCCATGCATGTCTGAGAAATGGATAGGGACAAGATTAAGTAACAAAATGGCCACCAGTAGGCCATCTAGGATCCTGTTCTTTAAAGAAGTGACATGCAATCATTCATTATTTGTGTGCAAAGTTTGAACAAGATCGGTAAACGCATGTCCGAGAAAAGGTTGAGGACGTGTTCAATATCAGGTTTTTTACAACTAAAATGGCTGCCAGTCTATCAGTCGGCCAACTTTGATGAGATAGCAAAATAAAGCGAGATGCGTATGTATGCCATCATGTACTGTGTTTGTGCCAAGTTTGAACAAAATCGGACCATGCATTTCCAATGAATTGTTGGAAACACATTTAAGTAACAAAATGGCCTCCAGCCAGATTCCGGATTCCGAATACAATAATTTTTTTAATTTTTTAACTGATTCATCACTATTGAGTCATTGGGCCAAAAATGATTTATGACACGATATTTTAAAAAGTTGTTGACAGATTATGACAAAACTAGGCAGATGAGTTGGCTAGACGACAAAAACAAGCCGATTAGATTTTGCTTCAGGTCCGAATCCGGATCCGGCTTTTTTTTTTTTTTTTGTGTGTGTGTGTACAGAGTCGAGGCTCGTGAAAGAGCTAACATTTATCAAACAAACAAATCAAACAAACAAGCAAACAAAGTATATAAAAAGGGGAGCGGTCGACAAGATGGGGAGAGAAGGGGAGGAAGCAAACAAACACAACATTTGAGAGCAGGGACATCGGGAGATGTTTTTGGAGGGAGAGGGCCTGGGGGGAGGCAGGATAGGTATAAAACGCAAGGACACCAAGGACTTCCAGGAAAGAAGTCAAAAGTCACCTCAAAAAAGTGGATTTGGGGTGAAATTAGCGGGGGTAGAAAAGATCAAGGTTTTGGATTGGGGAAGATAAGAGATGGTGGTGAACAGCCGTTTTAAAGACCTGGAGGGGGGATTGGGATTGAAGAGAGTGAGGGAGTTTGTTCCAGAGGCGGGAGAAAAGAGGAATGAAGGAGTGAAGGTGAGCAGAGACTCTTCATTTTGGCAGTTTCACCATAAGAGGGTTGCAGGCAGATCTTGTGCGACCTGCAGGAATATTTGGGGGACAGAGCCCAGAGAGAGCTGGGGGAGCAAGGCCGGAGAGGAGTCGGTAGAAGACGGAAAGACCACCAACCTGCCTGCGGTGATTAAGTGAAAGGCCCTCGGAGATAGCGTCATCGCGGGAGATTCCAATGATTCTGAACGCTTTGGTTTCAACAGCGTAGAGAGACGAGCTAGGTGTGAGGCAGGAGCACCAGCCCAGAGGGGAGAGCAGTACTCCATTGAGCTGCGGATGAAAGCCTTGTATGTGGTGAGGAGCTCAGGTGTGCCAAGGAAGGACTTCGCACGCCGGAGGATGCCCAGTCGGCGACTGGCTTTGGAGGCCAGCTTGAAAATGTGGTTTTCCCAGGAAAGATCATGGCAGATAGTGAGACCCAAAAGCTTGAGTGACAGAACTTCTTGGAGAGGATTATTCAGAAAGTAGATGGGAGGGTTGTCCAGTCGGTCTTTTCGGAGAGACATAGTAAGAGTGTGAGACTTGTCAGGATTGAAAGACATGTTCCACTTGTTTGCCCAGTCTGTGATTTTGTCCAGGTCTGCAGAGAGTGAGGAGGCTGCAGACTGCCGATCTGAGGGATGAGGAATGGAGCGGCAGAGAGTGGAGTCATCAGCAAAGAGATAGAGAGGATTTTCAAGAGAGTCAGAGAGATCATTGATGAAGACCAGAAAAAGCACAGGGCCCAGAACACTGCCTTGGGGAACTCCAGCCTGAACAGGAAGAGGAGATGAGAGAAACCCATTCAGGGCCACACGTTGACGACGACTAGAGAGGAAGTCCGCCAGCCATGCGTGGAGATTTCCATGGATACCAAAGGAGGAGAGTTTGGTGAGCAGAGCGGGGTGCCAGACCGTATCGAAGGCACGTGATATGTCGAAGGAGACAGCTCTAATTTCCTGTTTGGCATTGAGGACCTCCATCCATTGTTGAGACAGCAGAAGCAGCATGTCCAGAGTAGAGTGACCTGGTCTGAAACCAAATTGATGAGCAGAGATCAAGCCATTGGAGAAGAGGAAAGATTTCATATCCGAAGCAATGATGGATTCCATGACTTTGCTGATAATTGGGAGAAGGCTGATTGGTCTGTAGTTGCTAGGATCTGTTTTTGCACCTTTTTTGTGCAAAGCAGTGATGTTGGCTGATTTCCAAGCAGATGGCAGTTGACCTTGAGCAAAAGAGAGGGTGAAGAGAACAGAGAGAGGGAGTGAAAGAGCGGAAGCTTCAGGTCCGAATGGGATATAAAACAAACTGTTCAGCCTGGCGGAGGTGTGTGCCTTTCTCCCTCCCCTCCCCCCATGGGATATTGGCTTCAAGTTGCAGCAGTATGCA
Source organism: Myxine glutinosa (assembly GCF_964187855.1). NCBI lineage: Eukaryota > Metazoa > Chordata > Myxini > Myxiniformes > Myxinidae > Myxine > Myxine glutinosa. Next base: position 207,548,834 of record NC_136262.1, on the reverse strand, counting down.
AAATTTCAGCTTTCAATGCCACCTGGAATGTACTAACCATTGTATAGTAGGGAGTCAGTCAGTCAGTCATTGGTTAGAAAGACCTTTCAGATACATAGAAAGACCTTTTCAGATACATGCCCCACGTGGAGTCGACCGGATGAAAATTGGCAATTCATATGACTTTGACCTTTGAATTTTTGACCCATTGACCTCAAAAGCAATACAACTTTTCGACGAGATATATCGGTTGGTTAAGTTTAGCTTTTGACTTCTTCCAGCTTTTAACTAGTTTTACCAGTTGGTTAAGTTTAGGTTTTGACTTCTTCCAGCTTTTAACTAGTTCTACCAGTTGGTTAAGTTTAGCTTTTGACTTTTTCCAGCTTTTAACTAGTCCTACCAGTTGGTTAAGTTTAGCTTTTGACTTCTTCCAGCTTTTAACTAGTCCTACGAGTTGGTTAAGTTTAGCTTTTGACTTCTTCCAGCTTTTAACTAGTCCTACCAGTTGGTTAAGTTTAGCTTTTGACTTATTCCAGCATTTGACTCGTTCTGCCAGTTGGTTACGTTTAGTGAACATCGGTTTAGAATTGCGACCTGTATGCAACTGCCAGACAAACAAACATACACAGGAAACGAATATACTTGCGAATCTTCAATTTTGCAAGTTATAATACTTCATTCATCAGTCCGTATGATGGAATATTTAACAAATCTCGGTGGTATACATAGATTGCTGGCACACCTCCAAATTTCCTGGGTGTCCGTTTCAAAGGTCGATGGTTTATACTATCAACAAACAATCACGCACGTGTTCTTTTTAAAACGAGGTGTTGTTTTGACTAAAGCGGAGGAAATTTGTTTTTGCTTTGACTCTTGACCATCTGTCACGTATCCTACCACGTATCCTGTCACGTATTGACCATCTGTAACTATAATTTAAAATTGATTAAATCGACGTTTTTGTCACTGATCTACACATATACCCTATAATTTCAAAGTGGAATTTGTATTTTTGAAATTTTTACAAATTAATTCAAAATGAAAAGTTTAAATGTCTCGCGTCAATAAGTATTGAACCCCTTTGCTATGATACTTCAAATTGAGCTCAAGTGCATCCAATTTCCTTTGATCAACCTTGAGATGTTTCTACAACTTCGTTGGAGTTAACCTGTGGCCAAATCAATTGATTAGAGATGATTTAGAAAGAAACATCCCTTTCTATACAAGGTCCCACAGTTGACAGCGCATGTCAGAGCAGAAACTCGACCATGAAGTCCAAGGAATTGGCTGTAGAACTCCGAGATATAATTGTGAGGAGGAATAGGTCTGGGAAGGGGTATGAAACAATTTCCAGAGTGTTGAAAGTTCCCAAGAGCACAGTGAGGCCCATCATTAGGAAATGGAAAGATAATGGGACCACCCAGCCTCTTCCTAGTGCTAGCAGTGCGACCAAATTGAGCAATCGGGCAAGACGTACCTTGATCAGGGAGGTGACCATGAACCCAATAAACACACTGACAGAACTACAGAGTTCCTTGGAGATGGGAGACCCTGCCTGAAGGAAAACAGTCTCTGCAGCACTTCACAAATCCAGGCTTTGTGGGAGATTGGCCAAACATAAACCACTCCTCAGAAAAAGGCACATGATAGCATGCCTGGAGTTTGCAAAAAGGCACATGAAAGACTCTGAGGGCATGAGGCAAAATATTCTGTGGTCTGATGAGACAAAGGTTGAACTCTGGCCTGAATGAAAAGTCCTACGTCTGGTGGAAACTGAACGCAGCTTATCACCCACCAAACACCATCCCTACCGTGAAGCATGGTGGTGGCCGCATCATGCTATGGGGATGCTTTTTAGCGGCAGGGACTGGGAGACTTGCAAGGATATGGGGGAACAATGAATGGAGCCAAATACAGGCAAATCCTTGAGGAGAACCTGCTTCAGAGTGCAAATGACCTTAGACTGCAGCGAAGATTTACATTCCAACAGAACAATGACCCCCAAGCATACAGCCAAAGCAACACTGGAATGGCTTCAGAACAAGACCGTGAAAGTCCTTGAGTGGCCCATCCAAAGCCCACACTTGAATCCCATTGAGAATCTGTAGAAAGACTTTTTTAAATTGCTGTTCATCGACGCTCCCCAACCAACATGACAGAGCCTGAGCAAATGTGCAAGGAAGAATGGGAGAAATTCCCCAAATCCATATGTGCAAAGCTGATATAGACATACTCAAGAGGATTTGAAGCTGTAATCGCTGTCAAAGGCACTTGTATGAAGTATTGACTCAGGGGGTTAAATACTTATGTAAATTAGATATTTCTATCTTTAATTTTCAATAAATCTGTAAAAATGACTAAAACATATTATCACTTTGTCATTATAGGGTGTTTTTTTGTAGGTCAGTGACAATGTTTTTTTAAAAATTAAATCCAATTTAAATTCAGGCTGTAGCACAACAAAATGTGAACTGTATATACAGTGCATTCAGAAAGTATTCAGACCCCTTCACTTTTTTCACATTTTGTTTTGCAGCCTTATGCTGAAATCGTTTAAATTCAATTTTCCCCTCATCAATCGACACTCAATACCCCATAATGACAAAGAGAAAACAGGATTTTAGAAAGTTTTGCAGATTTATTAAAAAGAAAAAACTGAAATATCACATTGACATAAGTATTCAGTTGATATGCTTTAGTATTATTTATATTTTATTTGGCTTTAGAATTTAGTATTATTTGGCAGTTTTTCCGGTAATGGCGGCCTAATTTGCATAAAAATGATACTTGGGACATTTTTACAATTTGTTAACATAGCTCATCGTTTTCTATGCATTTTTACTGATCTAGAGACGTCGATTAGAAGTTGATTTCCGGGTGGTGCATGATACCCCTTTCTTCCCACTAAACGAATATAGTACAAGGTAAATACACGTGAGGAAATTTAGAGGTTGTTTTATTTTCTCACTACATACTAACAGGACGTGGCATACAATCTGTGCAGAAGAAACAATAATTGTCCATCTTAGGTGTGAGGAAATCCAAAAACTGCATGAGAAATTGGAGGAAAATCATCACTTTTGTTGAACTTTTGTCAATCGTTGAATTCCACTATGTATTACGTTCATTATTATTGGAATTTCTTGGTTCATGGTTTAGCATTCACTGTTTCTCCATTGGTTGTTTGCTTTTGGCTTCGCACCCAGGTATTAAAGTATCCACCTCCGTGTGTGTGTGTGTGTGTGTGTGTGTGTGTGTGTGTGTGTGTGTGTGTGTGTGTGTGTGCGTGCGTGCGTGTGTGTGTGTCACGGAGGTATATAATAAACCTGGAGAGCCAATGACGGCTGTCGGCTGAAGCTAGCGGAAGTTGCTTGGTGGCCATATTGGGAAGCCGATTGTGTCTGCATCCGTGTTTGATCTCACAATCAGCTGATCTCACAATTTCTGATTCATTTTGGATGCTTACCGACTGTAAGGAGTCTTATTTGTGAACGCGCTGTTTCAAAATGCCACAGTGTGTTGCATTTGACTGCACAAATACCTCAGGGAAGGCCTCCACATGCACATTTCACAAGTAAGTGACAAACCGCGATCGCGGGTGTTCTGCTTTTTCAGTTTTTGGCGTGGTCACGGTGGTGGGGCTAGGTAATTAAGTTTCAATGAAGTTTCAATGAAGTTTGAACACTGTGTTTGAATTTGATGATGTTAGACCACGCGCAGGGTGTGCAATACGACACAGATCTCAAATATAACTGTATTGTGTATTCACTAGGGCTATGTGAGTATGTCAGACTGATGTCTGATTGACTCATTCATTGATTCAGATTGAAGTATCGAGATTGACTCGTCAGCTCGTGATCATTGTCAAGTGATTTAATTTGTGATGAGCTTAACTTAATTGTCCAGTCTACTACTGTCAGGGTTTCCATGCCCTCCTGTGTCACTCGTGAGCAGAAAGAGCAAATGGGGGTTACTTGTGGAAGGTACGAAAGTCCGACACATGGCAAACATTAGCAGATGAAGTTGTATTTAACTATACATATGAAACTCAAAATATTATTTTGATATGGAGTCGTTTTGACTCGGATGTTTTGACTGCCCTCTGAGGTTTTGACCCGCAACCACATTTTGTGACCACAATGTATTTTGTTTCAAGGTTTCCAAAGGATAAGGACTTGTGCTCTCGATGGACATCTGCCCTGAGAAGGGAGTCCTTCTACCCCACCCCAGGCACCACAGTTCTGTGCAGTGATCACTTCAATGAGAGTGACTTCGACAGGACTGGTCAAACCGTCCGACTGAAGCCGAAGTCCGTCCCCAGCTGTTTCAACTTCCCATCACATTTAAAGAAGGTAAACTATGTTATATTGGTATTCCACCTGTGTAATGTTAGTAATCCACCTATGCTATGTTGGTATTCCACCTATGTTAGGTTGGTATTCCCCATACAGTGGTGCCCACTTAAAGTCATACCGCTTATTGGAATATCCCGTCTATAGTCCTAGAATAGTGAAATCCAAAACCAGTTCCTATATAAACTATAGTGGATCTTCCCATGTAATGTCATAGAATAATGTCATATCCCACTTAATTTCATAGTCAAATTGCTCACAATTGATTCCAAGCATAGTTATTTCCCAATTATTATCATAATTAGCCAGTGGCTCTCCCACCCCCCCCCCCCCCCCTTCACATGCCTCCCCCCCTTCACATGCCTCCCCCCTTCACATGCCTCCCCCCCAAAGCCCTCTCCCTCCCACAGATCTCTCGATGTCTCCATGTCTCTCGGTCCCTGCTCTCAAATGTTGTGTTTGTGTCCTTCCCCCTCTCTCCCCATCTTGTCTACCGCTCCCGATGTTATTTGTTTTATGTGTCTGTTTGTCTTTCTGTGTGATTAATTTTCGCTCTTTCACGAGCCTCGATCTTGTATACAAAAAAAAAAAAAAAAAAAAAAAAAAAAAAACCTTCCTGTGGCCTCGCTCATTAACTCTGCCATCTGGCTAGGCGGCAGTCATGCATGGCTGATTATCACACCTACAAGTCACAAGACACTGAATTCATTCTCTGCATACATTGATCTCACAGAAAACATCGTTTCCATTCTCAGGGCCGCCGCCATTTTGAATCCTGCCCATTGGAATATCCCGGGTATTGCCATAATTTCATCCTGCACAGGGGGTATGATAATAAGCGGGCTCCACTGTATTATGTTGGTATTCCACCTATGTTATGATAGTAACCCATCACATGCCATGTCTGCTGCTTCATATGCAGCTCCTAAGACATAGTTTTATGGAGAACAACTCAGTTGCTTTTTTAAAAAATTAGAGCTGAGCCGAATCCCATTTTGTACACTTTCTTGGCATTTCCCCCCTGAAGCTTTGTTTTAATAATATTTAACAAAATGTTTAGTCTTTGAAACAATGTTACAATACGTCCAACGCAGTCGCATCTATTTCTAATTAGAACCCCATTCTAATGAACGAAGCTTCTAAGCATTCGGCTCAGCCCTAAAAACAACTTAATGAGTATTAATGGTTCACCTTTTCTTTTCTTTCCAAATAGGTTACAGTTTTGAGGAAAGCGCCAGTGGCCAGGTCTGTCATCCAAGAAGATACACCAGAACCTCAAGCCACTACTCAAGATCCTGAACCTGAGGCGGGACCCTCATTTCAGACCACAGATCACTCCTACTCCGTCACAAGTCCACTGGTATTGAAGCACAAGCTCGATGAAGCAGTCCACAAGCTGGACAACTTTCGAAAAAAATTAAAAGTGAGTCAGCAACACAACAGAAGGTTAGCCAGAAAAGTGGAGTCCCTGAATACCATCGTGGAAGACCTGAGGGAGAATGGGATGGTCACCGACAATTGTATTGAAATGCTCAACACAACATTCTCTGGTGTGTCAAAAGCTATTGTGATCAGAATGCTGAAGAACAAAGGCAGCGGCAAACGCTCGAGAGATGAATACGATCCAGTCATCAAAGCTTTCGCACTCACTCTTCAATTTTATTCTGCTAAAGGATACGACTATGTTCGAGAGACATTCGACTTGGCACTGCCAAGTCCATCCACAATCCGGAAATGGTACAGTGCAATTGATGGTTCACCTGGTTTTAGTGCAGTTGTATTCCAAGCACTAGAGAGCCGGTTTAAAGCAGAGAAGGAGACTGGCAAGAGAACACTGTGTAGCCTGATGTTAGACGAGATGGCCATCATGAAGGCAATTGACTTTTTAGGGGACAAGGTATTGGGGTACGTCGACATCGGAAACGGAGTCCAAGATGACAGTGCTCCCCAGGCCAGCAACGCACTGGTTTTCATGCTGGTTGCACTGAATGACAGTTGGAAAGTGCCTGTAGCATACTTTATGATAAATGGATTGTCGGGGAAGGAACAGGCGAATTAGGTGACACAATGTCTACTAAAATTGCATGATATCGGTGCAGAGGTGGTTTCCTTAACTTGCGATGGACCGTCCGCTCATTTGACAATGTTACGTGAGCTAGGTGCCGACATCACGCCGCAGAATGTGAAACCAACATTTCCCCACCCAGCAAATCCCGAAAAGAAAATTTGTGTTGTACTCGATGCATGTCACATGCTTAAACTTGCAAGAAACTGTCTTGGATCCATGAAAATGATGGAGGATGGCAACAAAAAGGTCATCGCGTGGAAATACATCCAGGCACTCTTTGATCTGCAGAAGAGGGAAGGCTTGCGTCTGGGAAATAAGCTCTCCCGGAAACACATCGAGTGGAAGAGCAATGTCATGAAGGTGGACACAGCCGCTCAGACATTGAGCACTAGTGTGGCAGATGCAATTCGGTTTTGCAGGGACACATTGCAACTATCAGAATTTCAGGGCAGTGAGGCTACCTGCCAATACATTGAAACATTGGACAAACTGTTTGACATTCTAAATTCTCGCAATCCATTGGCACGAAACTACAAGGCACCACTCATGACATCACAAGAAGGACTTTTCCTGCCATTCCTGGATACTGCCTACAGTTACTTGTCCAACATCAAAAACATGAATGGTCAAGTTATGACCAATACGCGTTTGAAAACCCCCTTCATTGGTTTCATGATCTGCATAGAGAGTGTCACAATTTTGTATTTCACATATGTCAAACCTGCCTCATCTCCCCTGCAATACCTGCTCACGTACAAAATGAGCCAAGACCACATTGAACTTTTCTTTGGAGCGGTCCGCATTGCATGTGGAAGTGGGAATAACCCAACGGCCCGGCAGTTTGTTGCCGCATATAAGCGCCTCTTGATGCGACATGACATCAAGTCTGCAAGTGGGAACTGTTCTGCACAGGACTCAACCAGAATCCTGAATGCGGCTTCCTTCAAGTGCGTTGCAAAGCAGGCTGTGCCTGACGAGAGTCACGACATGTTGGTGGCCAGACGATACGACCTGGAGCTGAGATCGCCGGCAAAAGAGGACCACGACTATGCGGATATTCCAAATTTTGAGCAACTTTCCATCTTTACAGAGTCATGTGTTGGCTATATTGCCGGCTATGTGGTGAGTGAGGAAGACTCTGAAGTGTAGCCAATGTCTTTCTGCATTGACCAGTAACAACGAAGAATGGCAAACCACACCAATGTACAGCCTGATTGTTACCAAGAACAGGGGTGGCCTCATAGTTCCCTCGCACAGTGTTGTTCGTGTCTGTGAGGCGACTGAACGCTGTGTCAAGAGGCTCCTGGCTGTAACCAATGGCAAAATGCCTCGTGAAAGTGGGATAAGAGCGGCAATTTCCACTTCTGTCCTTTCTGAGGTCGGTCCGTCTACATTTGCTTCCTTGGATCGGCACATGTTTGACTGTGAGGCAGACAGCAACCATGTGTTTGCTTTAATACATTCTGTATCACAATCATACAGCAAGATACGTTTCCATCATGTTGTGAGAACACTCGATGATGACATGAAGGAAGAGCGCATCAGGAAAAAATATTGCAAACTGGTCCTGTTTGCTCACCAGTGAGGCAACACCAGAGCAAGCTGAAATATAAGAGCGACCTCATCTCTACATGGTAGTCGCGTGAATTGTGCAGAATTGTGCATAAATATATATCGGTGTTTAGTTGTGGAAGATGTAGTCCTGTATATCTATTGATTTATGTTTTAATACTGGAAGAGTAAGTCGGGCTGGAAGCTCGAGAAATATGTATTTCTACTTTGTTTGGTGACTTGAGTACCGATACGTTTGTTTGAAAAGCAATGAAGTACCTGGTCCAGTAGGCCTACTTTTGGTTGCAATTTATGATGTTCATGCAAGTGCATTTTCAATGTATTTAAGTACAATTGGCATTACTTTTTCATTATGTCCATGTTTATATCATTGTTTGATATGGGATGAATTGCTTTGAGGTATGTGGAATACGTTGTGGGTGTTATGTTCACTGCAAAATTGCCTGTGTAGAACAACTGATCAAACATGTATTAACTGTCCTGCATTGTTTTCAAAAACTCGTGAACTTTGGTCAACCATTAACCATGGAAAATTAAAGATTTGTGTTCACAGATAGTTCATAGAACAGTGGCAAGCAGATCTGATCTGATGGTATATCTGTGAACACAAATCTTTAATTTTCCATGGTTAATGGATAGTTGCCCTTTGTCTGATATGGCGAGTTCACCAACACTTCATGTAAATATTTAAACTGTAAAAGATGTGTTGCATGAGATGTCTATATCTCCGCTCCATTATTCATGTAACAATTACCATGTCCTGCTGAACGTTCCATTGCAACATGTAAGTCTTGTATGTTATGAATAGCAAAAACTTCCGAAACCCAAGAATTGTGTGGGTTAACTACATGACAGCGTTTCATGTCATTTATGTGACTGACTCACTGTTGATGTGTTGCTGACCCATGTCAGTGTAGAATAAACTCTGGTTATCATTATATCTGCGTGGTTTCTAACATCTCGGTAATAGAAACATACACATCTTAGTTACAATATAATGACTGAATTAAGTAACATCATATAACATGACAACAAATCAGATCTTTATATTGAGGAATATTATAGAACAAGCCAAAGAATGGCAAACGACGATGTACCTCAATTTTATAGATTTCTAGAAAGCTTTCGACTCCTTGCCCAGAGAAGGTCTGGGTCATAATGAAGAAATACAGCATACCTGGAAAATTAGTGAACCTTGTAAAAGCCCTTTACCAAGACTTTCAATGTGCGGTCGTCGACCAAGGTGAAACAACAGAATGGTTCAAGGTGAAGACAGGAGTTAAACAGGGGTGTAACATGTCAGGATTCTTATTCCTACTAGTGGGTGATTGGGTCATGAGAAGAACGATAAAGAACACCGAGCGGTAATTTTGGGCACTTTTTTTTCAAACAAGCTCTAAACCATTGGATTCCCCAGGAAAAATGCGTCTAGAACCAACTTCAAACTTAATGAACACCATTTCCTTAAAGAACGGGATTCTGAGCCCGAATATCAGTTCAAATATTAGTATTCTATATTAATTAAATAGTCGGCGGTCCTAAAATTCGCTCCAGCTGCATCATCAGTGCGCCACGCCTTTGCTTTGACAGGCTTTGTTTACAAAACAATCGGCTTCCCAATATGGCCGCCAGACTATTTCCGGTGGCTTCACGGCGGCTAATGCTGCGAGGTGGCCAATTGGCTCTCCAGGTTTATTATATACCTCCGTGGTGTGTGTGTGTGTGTCTGTGTGTGTGTGTGTGTGTGTGTGTGTGTGTGTGTGTGTGTGTGTGTGTGTGTGTGTGTGTGTGTGTGTGTGTGTGTGTGTGATATGTATAATATATGTGTAGCCATATTACATGTAGAATATTTATGTATATAATGTCACGTATAATATGTATAATCATGTATAATCATGTATAATATGTGGATAATCACATATCAATATGTCTGTATATAATATGTGTAATGTCACGAATACTATGTGTATAATCACGATCCATGTGCATGTACAATCACAACCGTGCATGTGCATTTATAATCATGGTTCACGTATGTGTGTGTATGTACGTGCCCCTGCCACTGGTCGTCATCTCCACTCGCAAGTCTCTAAGACTAAACAAAGCCTTCCCTGGAACCGAAGCACCCATCTACAACCCAGAAAGCAACTCATGGGCCAAGCCAACTCATTGTCTGTGCTCTGTTTCCCCCTCCATCTCCGAAGTTCCAACAATGCAGATATTCACGACCTCCCATGTGTCCTTGGGGGTATGCCCAGTTTCGCTCGCTTCCTTCTCGGTCTTTTCCTTCCAAGACGGGATAGACTCGGCAAACTCCAACAAGCCGCAAGGTAAGGCCAGACGCCAGGCCACGTCCCAAACGCATGTCGATCAGCGCAACTCTGGGCACGGCCCTCTTCCCACCAAAGTTGTCATACTCGGCTTGATTCTCGCTCCCATCTCATTGGTTGTATTTGGCGCGGTCCTGCATCCCACAGAACCCAGTCTTATGTGGGCAAAACTTGGCAAAAAAAGGAGTCTTCAAAGCTTGTGCCTTCTCTCCCAGCAGCATGGGGTCAACAAGTCCTGTCGAGCTGCAGGGCCAAGCCATATCACAAAGAGTATTCCGAATGGTGTGATAACGGGCGTATCTCGTCCCATTGACGCTGCCATTTGCGGCTTAGTTTTCACTGCCTTCGAAACTGTTGTATTTGATGCGGTCCTCAGGTCTTTCTGTCCCAGGCAAGAGGGAGGTGACAAATTACGCACACTGCTCTACCGAGTGCGCTTGTTAGTGTGTGTGTATGTGTTTGTGTGTGTTGTTTTTCATGTGTGTGTGTGTGTGTATGTGTGTGTGTGTGTGTGTGTGTCATTGGTTGTTATCTCCATTTGCGGGTTTCAGGGGGTGGAATGGAGTCCTCCCAGGACCCAAAGTATCCATCTCCTCTTCGGCAAGGGATCACGGTTCATGGACCAATCTGTTCAACTTTTTCAGAGTTTTGTCCCAAGGGCTTTTTCAGAATCGTCGCTGAACCCCGGATTGCCTTCAGTTGTAGTTCATTTGTGGTAATATTCCCGGGGATGGTTTTTAAAATCTCAGCGAGGTTCTCTCTTTATCATTCCTGTTGCTCCAATTATCACTGGTACTTTTTTGATGTTCTTTAGCTTCCAAGATCTTTTGACCTCATTTTTGTGGTCCTGCTATTTGGTCATTTTCTTGATTTCTGCGTTGTTTCGGCCAAAATCGCTGGGTACTGATATCTCAATCATCAATGCTGTCTTTTCCTTTTTTTTCCTGAGTACAATGTCCGGACACAATGCTTTGTTTTCTATGTTCACGCTCGATGGAATCATCAGGTCGTACGTGAGCATGACGTCCTCATTTCCAATGATTGCCCTTGGTTCGTGTTTCCATGAGTTTCTGGTACTGGGATGTTAAAATTTTTGCAGATATGCCAATGAATCACTTTGCATACTTTGTTGTGCCGTTGTGTGTAAAGTTGTTCTGATAATAGTTTTTTGCATCCCGAGAACAGGTGACTAGTACTTTCTGTTTCTGTTTTGCAGAATCTACACTTGTCCATCTGGCTCAGTGCCACCATCTTTATAAATCCATTTATAAATCCATAGTCCATCTAGGGCATTTATTATGATTCGTTCGCCATCCCAGTTGAGCTGACCTCTTCTTAGCCATTCCAATGAGCCTACTTTGACTACTTTGTCTATTCCCACTCTGTCCAATTATTTTTTTGTATTTTCCTGCTCTTTTGTCTTTCTCCCACTTGTTGGTGTATATTTCTTGATTTTTCTTTTGATATGCTTCTTTTGTCTTGTTTGAAATTGTTGGGGCTGTATTTGTTTCTGTTTCATTTTCCTGTGCGGCATCCTCTATTCGCACCTGTTTTTGGAAATTATTTGCAAGGTGAGTTTGGGATACCTTTCAAGTTTGTTGTGTTCATGTTTGGTTACAAATGGCATCCGATGGTCTGTTGCGCATTTCACATACTCAGCTAGACCTACACTCGTCACTCTGTGCACCTGGTTGAGTTCTATCAGGCCACTCCCTCCCTCTCATCTCGGAAGGTACATTCTCGGGATGCACTGGTTTTTGTAAAACATTTTGTGGATGGTAAGGAGTTTTCTTGTGATGATGTCTAACTTGTTGATTTCTGATTGGGGCCAGTTTATTATTCCGCAGCTGAATACTTATGTCAATGTGATATTTCAGTTTTTTCTTTTTAATAAATTTGCAAAACTTTTTAAAATCCTGTTTTCTCTTTGTCATTATGGGATATTGAGTGTTTGATGAGGGAAAAAATGAATTTAAACGATTTCAGCATAAGGCTGCAACATAACAAAATGTGAAAAAAGTGAAGAGGTCTGAATACTTTCTGAATGCACTGTCTGCAGAATATTTTGTTTTGTAATCTGAACAAAGAAGGCCGACTAACGGCTTTTAACTCTGTACAGTAAAAATTACTAAAAGCATGGAGGCTATGACATTTTATCTCTTTTTCCTCTTGTTTTATTGCACTATGACATACTGTGACAATTGTGTGAAAACACTTTGCATTAAATGGTTGTACTGCTATCTATATATTAAAGTGGCTGGATTTCTCCGTCGTCCGTCCATCCCTCTGGCATGCTCTTTTGCTGAGATCTCATTACGGCGTTATTTCTGAGCATCATTATGGCATTACGTCTGGGAAGTCATTACGGCATGAAATCTTTGACATCATTATGGTGTTACTATACATCTAAAGCTAGGATCGGCTTCTACAGATGTGCACGTCCTCTTGGCATCCAGCACTCAACCCGTCGCTTCATTAATGGCAGTTAAACACCATAGCCCATACTACATGGCCAAAGGTATGTGGACACCCCTTCTAATTATTGGATTTGTCTGTTTCAGCTACACCCATTGCTGACAGGTATATATATAATCAAGCACACAGCCATGCAATCTCCATAGACAAACATTGGCAGTAGAATGAGCCGAACTGAAGAGCTCAGTTAATTTCAACATGGCACCATCATAAGATGCCACCTTTCCAACAAGTCAGTTCGCCAAATTTCTGCCCTGCTAGAGCTGACCTGGTCAACTGTAATTGCTGTTATTGTGAAGTGGAAACGTCTAGGAGCAACATCAGCTCAGCCGCAAAGTAGTGGGCCACACAAGCTCACAGAACAGGACCGCCGAGTGCTGAAGCATGTAGCGTGTAAAATCGGCTGTCCTCGGTTGCAACACTCACTACTGAGTTCCAAACTGCCTCTGGAAGTAACATCAACATAACAACTGTTCGTCGGGACCTTCACGAAATGGGTTTCCGTGGCGGAGCAGCTGCACGCAAGCCTAAGCTCACCATGCGCAATGCCAAGCGTCGGCTGGAATGGTGTAAAGCTTGCTGCCATCGGACTCTGGAGCAGTAGAAACGCATTCTCTGGAGTGATGAATGATGCTTCACCATCTGGCAGTCCGACAGACGAATCTTGGTTTGGCGGACGCCAGGAGAACGCTACCTGCCCAAATGCATAGTGCCAACTGTAAAGTTTGGTGGAGGAGGAATAATGGTCTGGGGCTGTTTTTAATGGTTTGGTCTAGGCCCCATAGTTCCAGCGAAGGGAAAGCTTAATGCTACAGCATAAAATGACATTCTAGACGATTGTGTGCTTCCAACTTTTTGGCGACAGTTTGGGGAAGGCCCTTTCCAGTTTCAGCATGACAATGCCCCCATGCACAAAGTGAAGTCCATACAGAAATTGTTTGTCGAGTTTGGTGTGGAAGAACTTGACTGGCCTGCACAGAGCCCTGACCTCAACCCCATCGAACACCTTTGGGATGAATTGGAACGCCGACTGCAAGCCAGGCCTAATCGCCCAACGTCAGTCAGACCTCACTAATGCTCTTGTGGCTGAATGGAAGCAAATCCCAGCAGCAATGTTCCAACATCTAGTGGAAAGCCTTCCCAGAAGAGTGGAGACTGTTATAGCAGCAAGGGGGGGGGGGGGGGGGACCAATACCATATTTATGCCCATGATTTTGGAATGAGATGTTTGACGAGCACATACAGGTGTGATGTTTGGGTGTCCACATGCTTTTGGCTATGTCGGGTATCTCACTCGATTTGACGTCCGTAGGTGACGGGCTGAATGCCAGATGCTAGACGTAGGGATGACGTATTTCATAAGATGCTGGTGTAGTAAGACATAATTGCATCTCATGCTAGGCAAGACCTTTATGGTGGTGTATACTTTACAGTTTAACGTGTCAAATATTAACTGACAATAAAGTGTATTGCTGTACTGTAACATGTACGTTACTAGCATGGATCAGTTTGCTATGCTTGCCTCACCACACGACGCGACAGAGGCACAGGTTTGTTTTAACTGAGTACCATGACTTTACATGAGTTACTATGTTATCATTATTTATACCAATAAGTACAATAATTGTCTTTTTTTTTCTTTTTTTTTTGGGATACAGAATCGAGGCTCGTGAAAGAGCTAACATTTATCACACAAACAAATCAAACAGACAAACAAACAAAGTATATAAAAAGGGGAGCGGCAGACAAGATGGGGAGAGAAGGGGAAGCACAGAAGCACAACATTTGAGAGCAGGGACATCGGGAGATGTGTGGGAGGGAGAGGGCTTGGGGGGAGGCGGCGTGGGAAGGGGGGAGGGTGGGAGAAGTATAAACACAAGGACACCAAGGACTTCCAGGAAAGAAGTTGGTGTTTCAAAAAAGTGGATTTGGGGTGAAATTAGCGGGGGTAGAAAAGATCAAGGTTTTGGATGGGGTTCAGATCAAGGTTCAGTAATAAGAGATGGTGGTGAACACCTGTTTTTAAGAGCTGAATGGAGGAGTGGGATTGAAGAGAGTGAGGGAGTTTGTTCCAGAGGTGGGAGAAAAGAGGAATGAAGGAGTGAAGGTGAGCAGAGAGTGTTGATTTTGGCAGTTTAACCATAAGAGGGTTGCAGGCAGATCTTGTGCGACCTGCAGGAATATTTGGGGCACAGAGCCCAGAGAGAGCTGGAGGAGCAAGGCCGGATAGGAGTCGGTAGAAGACAGAAAGACCACCAACCTGCCTGCGGTGAGTAAGTGAAAGGCCCTCGGAGGTAGCTTCATCGCGGGAGATTCCAATGATTCTGAACGCTTTGGTTTCAACAGCGTGAAGACGAGCTAGGTGTGAGGCAGGAGCACCAGCCCAGAGGGGAGAGCAGTATTCAATTGAGCTGCGGATGAAAGCCTTGTATGTGGTGAGGAGCTCAGGTGTGCCAAGGAAGGACTTCGCACGACGGAGGATGCCCAGTCGGCGACTGGCTTTGGAGGCCAGATGTGAAATGTGGTTTTCCCAGGAAAGATCATGGCAGATAGTGAGACCCAAAAGCTTGAGTGACAGAACTTCTTGGAGAAGATTATTCAGAAAGTGGATGGGAGGGTTGTCCAGTCGGTCTTTTCGGAGAGACATCGTAAGAGTTTGAAATTTGTCATGATTGAAAGACATGTTCTACTTGTTTGCCTGGTCTGTGATTTTTTTTCCAGGTCTGCAGAGAGTGAGGAGGCTGCAGACTGCCGATCTGAGGGATGAGGAATGGAGCGGCAGAGAGTGAAGTCATCAGCAAAGAGATAGAGAGGATTTTCAAGAGAGTCAGAGAGGTCATTGATGAAGACCAGAAAAAGCACAGGGCCCAGAACACTACCTTGGGGAACTCCACCCTGAACAGGAAGAGGAGATGAGAGAAACCCATTCAGGGCCACACGTTGACTACGACTAGAGAGGAAGTCCGCCAGCCATGCGTGGAGATTTTCATGGATACCAAAGGAGGAGAGTTTGGTGAGCAGAGCCGGGTGCCAGACCGTATCGAAGGCACGTGATATGTCAAGGGAGACAGCTCTAATTTTCTGTTTGGCATTGAGGACCTCCATCCATTGTTGAGACAGCAGAAGCAGCATGTCCAGAGTCGAGTGACCTGGTCTGAAACCAAATTGATGATCAGAGATCAAGCCATTGGAGAAGACGAAAGATTTCATATCCGAAGCAATGATGGATTCCATGACTTTGCTGATAATTGGGAGAAGGTTGATTGGTCTGTAGTTGCTAGGATCTGTTTTTGCACATTTTTTGTGCAAAGCGGTGATGTTGGCTGATTTCCAAGCAGATGGCAGATGACCTTGAGCAAAAGAGAGGGGGAAGAGAACAGAGAGAGGGAGTGAAAGAGTGGAAGAACAGGATTTTAGGACCCGTGGGCTGATGCCGTCAGGTCCAGTTGCAGAATCAGTCGAGGGTTGACAGAAACTTTTCCACCTTGTCAGGAGGAAAGGACACAGAGTCCAGGAGCAGCTGGGTACGACTGGGTACAGTGGGTACAGAGAGGGATGGGTTTGGGACACAAGATTTAGAGGCAAACACAAAGTTGAGGTATTCAGCTTTTTCATGTGCGGAGTCAGCTGTGTCTTTGGGGTATTACTGGTCTTTTGTGTCTTCACTTTCCTTTGAGTTTCAGGGTCTTCAGAGTATTTTGATCTTGGGATATCTAAGGGCCTTTAAGGGTCTTTTTTTCCAGTGATGGCGCCGAAGCAAGGCGACGTCCCATGAGTCGCTCTCTCGCTTTTATACATTTTTATCGTTTCATGTTTGTCTGTGCTCGTCAAAATGTTCCTCTCTGCTTTTGTCAAGCTCTTCTTGACATCAGATAAAGGATGAGACTTGACCTTCAGCCAAATATTGAGTTGGATTCAGCCACAACCACCACCCTATAGTTCGAGTACGTTGCGATCTCCACCAGGAACTATGCGCCACCACACTCCAGAAAGCGGGGGAGACAATGTGGAGTGCTAGTGAGGTTGAGGTGGCGGCCTACTCAATTCCCACTCCCGTTTAGTTTTCTTGCCAATATGCAGGCCCTTGGGTCTTTGTACCTCTGTATGTAACTGGATACTTGATTTTTTTTAACAGGCAGGCCACAGGTTGTGAAGGTTTGTAATGCTATTTCATCCACACTTATTCGTAATGCTGTGTACTCATACAAAAGATTGTTCGGACTGCACAAAAAAATATTGGCACAGATATCCCATCCATTGAGGAAATCTACACCAACCACTGCCATAGGAAGGCCCTTTGAATCATAAAAAACTCTTACCACCCCACACATTATCTGATTTCACTCCTGCCATCAGATGCCGTAGTTTTCCGATACAAACCATCAGGATCAAGAACAGTTTCTTCCCCAAGGTTGTCCGCATTTTGAACAGCCACTGAACTGTACTATGCTGTTGTTACTGTTGTTTTGTGTTTTTTTCGGTTGTTGCTGTTGTTGCTGTTGTTTTGTGTTTTTTTCGGTTGTTGCTGTTGTTTTTTGTTTTTTTCGGTTGTTGCTGTTGTTGCTGTTGTTTTGTGTTTTTTTCGGTTGTTGCTGTTGTTTTTTGTTTTGCAATAGTGTCATATGTAAATTGTAGAATTGAATTTTTTGGTAAATTTGTCAATATTGTTACCTCCGCCACCGAAGGTGGATGGAGGTTATGTTTTCAAGCCTGTTTATTTGTCTGTTTGTGAACAAGATTTCTCAAAAAGTTGTGGACGGATTCAAATGAAATTTGGTGGAGAGGTTGTGTGTGTGACAAGGACGAAATGATTAGATTTTGGTAAAGATCTGAATATGATTCGGATACATTTATTTAATTTTCACGTGATTCTTCACCATTGATTAATAAGGCTAAAACCGATATATAACATGGTATTTAAAAAAGTTATGGACGAGTTATGACTAAACATGGATAGGAGGTGACAAGAACAAGCCCTCATGATTGTGATCTTAACGTCAACCAACAAATGCTGACAGACGAGAATACCGTTTAACGTCCATCAGAGAGACGGCAAATACATTGATGAATCACCCATCTGTGAAACAGCGGGATGACAGTTTACAACCTGGGCCAGGTTGCTAGAACGTGGAAGTCCTGAGAAGCCTATCCTGTGGATAAATCACATATCCGGCGAATTAAATTTATCCTTTGGATAACTTTGAGCAACCGGGACCTGGTCGAGATTCGAATCTTTCGAGCGCAGCTTAGAAGTAAGTGTGCGTACAGCGGACCTCTCGGTGCCCATTAGTTTGGTACCTTAACGACGGAACTGGCCGAAATAGTTACACGCCGGACAAAAGCACCAAATTTTTTTTGGACAGTCCCACATATGTGAGGATTGATTTTTGCCTAAGCTCCAAAAAATTATATGCACCTGAGGGTTGTGGCGTCACAATGACGTCACACAGTGTTACAAATGCTGGACTGGGTTAACAGGCGCTCCTACTTGTTATGCATTCCCACTTTTTGTGTTTCATGGACTATTTCGCGTGGTACTAAAGCTTATAAATTTGTTAAGAAGCATTTCAATGAATTTTGTCATGCTATAAGGACCTTATTAAGCTAAAATACAGCATTTTATTGTAGTCGATATAATATAATGTTCGTTGCTGTACTCGCACTCGTATAACGCATTGTAGCTCCCAGTCATAACCAACAGAATTAAACAACTTATCTTCACTGTTTTTTCTTAGATGATGTTAATGTGGTGAAGAAAAGGACACCCCAACACAGGTCGATATGGATTGGACAGCTTGTGTTATCTGTCAGAGAAGTACTCCAGAGCAACTTAATTGTCCACAAAATCGCCAAAGCTGTGATGCTTTATCAGTTTACAAGTTATTCTTCGAAAATGTCGAGGAATTCAAAACCTTGGATGCACTACCCGTGCGCATTGAGTTCGGGACTGATACAACACCGGAACAGTTCCTTACAAACAAAGCCTCTTGGCATCGTTCATGCCACCAGAAATTTAACAATGCTAAACTCAAGAGAGCAAGAGATAAAAAAACAACAGGTAAACAAGACATCAGACACAACTACTCGCCGATCAATTAGGCAATCAGCACCGGGAAGCAAGGATGTTTGCAGAACAAACCACAAAATCAATTACCACCATCACGAGGAGGGATTATTCACACATGAGTTGTTCAAAAACCAGACCAACGAATTATTAAACGTTATAACAGAGTACAGCAACCCATTTATGGATGAATGGCCCGAGCTAATCGTGTTGCACACACGAGACTGTGTGGATGAGTCTGTTGTAAACACAATTCGCAACATGGAACAGTTAGCGGAGCTGCAGTAGGCCTACTACAAGTTTAGGAAGGAAGTACTTGACGAAAGATCGAAACTTATCCAAGACCCCATTAAGAAAAATAACTTCCCACTTTTCAAATCGCCGAAACGAACAGTAAATTCAAAAGCGAAACAAATTGCTGCCCTTCGCAATGATGTAAACTTATTTGGGCGTCTGTATATAGCAAACCAGCTAAGGGAAGGTGACCCAGACCTCTTTTTCAGCCATGAAAATCAGCTCCATCCTCCATCACTGTCGGCATTTGGAAAACTTCGTACAGGAACGACGTCTGACCTGCTTGACTGTTTGGACAGCAGCGAACAGCCTAATCCATCAAACCACTTTGACGTAAAAATCCTTGATGGTGCAGCAATTGTCCATAGTTTGCCAACTTCATCTTCGTCCACTTTCAAGGATTATGCTGAAAGTGTATTCAAACCGTTCATGCGGCAAGAGTTAGACACGGTCAGTCGGTTAGATCTGGTCTGGGATCGATATTTACCGAATAGTATCAAAGAGTCAACACGTGATAAGAGAGGCTCTGGAGTAAGAAAGAAGGTATCACCACAGACTAAAATGCCATCCAACTGGAAGGACATCCTGCGAGATTCCAGGAACAAAGAAGAGCTTTTTGCTTTCTTATCCCAGGTCGTTGATGGGGAAGAGTGTCCTCCTGACAAGGAAATGTACATCAATGCAGGTATATTGGTTTGCTTTGACATAAATTATTTCCTAAACATATCTGAAAATTATATTCGATAACTTATGTTCCGTTTCTTTTTACTTTTCAGACCGCTCAGTAATATCCATCAGTAGCAGTGATCCAATGCTGGATTGTTCACACGAAGAAGCAGACACACGAATTGTAGTTCATGTAGTTCACGCACTGAAAAATGGCTCCAACAGACTTCTTGTACGCACTGTAGATACGGATGTCATTGTCATCCTCGTCAGTCTATTTT
Source organism: Myxine glutinosa (assembly GCF_964187855.1). Classification (NCBI taxonomy): domain Eukaryota; kingdom Metazoa; phylum Chordata; class Myxini; order Myxiniformes; family Myxinidae; genus Myxine; species Myxine glutinosa. Next base: position 207,528,753 of record NC_136262.1, on the reverse strand, counting down.
TCAAGTTGCTGGCACGTTATCCAGAAATGGATATGTGGGTTGCATTCGCTATGGGAAAAGCCTTCCGTTATTACCACATCAACACTATCAGCAGCAGTCTCGGTGAGAAAACATCTCGTGTGCTTCCGTTGTTCCATGCCTTCAGTGGGTGTGACACAACTTCAAGTTTCTTCAACAAAGGAAAAAAGAGTTCATGGAAAGCTTGGAAAGTATATCCACTGGCTACAGAGGCTATTAATACCATGGTCGACAAGCCGTTTGATCCAGTGGAAACATCGTCCAGAACCTTTCAGATCATAGAACGACTTACGGTTGTCTTATATGATCAAACCAGCAATGTGGACACGGTAAACGAGGCCCGTCGAGATCTGTTCTGCAAGAAAAGCAGGAGTCTGGAGAACATCCCTCCTAAGCAGGTAAATACTCTATTTAGTTGTTATATCAACAAACTTTTTCTCTCATGACAGCATTTTAATACTGTGTTACGTCTTTGTAGAATGCCTTACATCAGCACATGAAAAGAGTCGCCTATCAAGGAGGGATCTGGACCACAAGTGAACAGTACGATCCACAGATTCGGTCTCCCGGGGGTTGGGGATGGACAATGGAGGATATAAGTGGTTAACAGTGTGGATAACTATCCCACAAGCAGGGGACGCCTTTGCGGAACTCATAAAATGCAACTGCAAGTCGTACATAGGCTGTTTGAGATGCAAATGCTCCAAAGCCGGACTACCATGTACTGACCTGTGCTGTTGCAAATGTCAAAAATAAGCTAATTATTTCCCATGGAATACTGTTCTGGCTCTTTTTTAACGGTCTTGCTTCCTATCTCGTCATTATAACTCTCATACTACAAATATGCATGTACTTCAATAAACACAACGTTGCTGAATATACTGAAGTGCGGTGCAACGCGCGCTTGCTTGCACAACAAGAAGGAAGCGGCCAATGCGGTGAGTTTAAGAGTCTTTATTAAAAGAGCTCACTGTAGCACTGGCGCGCTCCGGGCTGCGCACCCGGTGTATATCCCACGGCCACGCCTACCCCTGGGGCGTGGCCGCCACCCACTTGGTGCGTGGAATGATGCCCTCACGCCAGTGAGCTTTCGTGTCCGCCACATGCGCCCCCCCAGAATTCCCGCGCACCTGGAGGGCCAGTTTGCGGGGCAAACGGATGACCCGGCCGAAGCGCCCTCTGGCGACCGGCGGCGTCTGGGGTGCAGGGATGCCAGCTGGGATGCCTCCGGCTGCACCCGGGATGGGCGCAGGACCGGGGGGCAGCATGCCGGCGGGCCTGGGCGGTGCCGGGGGTCCGCCCACAGGGGGGCGGCCCCGACGCGGGGCCCGAGTCACCGGCGGTGGGTGGTCCACGTCGAGGTGGGCTGGATTGAGGCAATCCACCGAGATGAGGTCGGGAGTACCGCCGATGTCCAAGGTGAAATGTTTCACCCCGGTCTCCTGCACGCAGAAAGGCCCATCGTACGGGGGCTGCAGTGGTGTCCGGTGGGCGTCATGCCAGAAGAAGACGTACTCCGCGGAGCGAAGCTCCGGGGCGACGTGGGTAGGCGGGTGCCCGTGGTGCGCAGTCGGCACCGGGGCGAACCTCCGGGCCGTCTCCTGCAGCGCGGAGCGCTCCTGCGCCGCGGGCCATGGTGCCGTGGGGTCAGGGAGGAACTCGCCCGGCACCCGCAGCGGTTGTCCGAAGACCAACTCCACCGCGGATGCGCGCAGGTCGTCCTTGGGCGCCGTTCGGAGGCCCAGCAGGATCCAGGGGAGCCTGTCGACCCAGCCGCTGTCGCGGAGGGTGGCCCGGAGCGCGGCCTTCAATGAGTGGTGGAACCGCTCGCACAGGCCGTTGGCCTGGGCGTGGTAGGCCGTGGTTCGGTGCAGCTGGACCCCGAGCCCCCGCGCGACCACCCCCCAGAGCTCCGAGGTGAACTGGGGGCCACGGTCACACAATATGTCCGAGGGGGCACCGAACCGGGCGACCCAGGTGGCGATGAACGCCTGTGCGACGTCCGCCGCCGTCGTCGCCGCCAAAGGCACGGCCTCCGGCCACCGGGTGGTGCGGTCCACCATCGTTAGGACATGGGTAAAACCCAGCGAGGGGGGCAGAGGTCCCACCACGTCCACGTGTACGTGGTCGAACCTTCGTTCCGGCACCGTGAACGGGGCCAATGGGGCCTGGGTGTGCCGGTGCGCCTCCGCGCGCTGGCACGCGAGGCACGTCCTGGTCCAGCCGCGCACGGCCTTCCAGAGGCCATGCCAGACAAACTTGTCGGCGACCAACCTCTGGGAGGCCTTCGTGCCCGGGTGGGACAGGCCGTGGATGGCATCAAAAACCTGGCGCTGCCAGCCTGCGGGCACGATGGGGCGAGGCCGCCCGAGGGAGTCGTCGCACAAGAGGGCCGCGCCGTCGAACGGCACCTCGGTGATGCGGAGGCCCGTGATGGTGGTCCGCAAGGCCTGGACGCTGGGGTCGGCGGCCTGGTCCGCCGCCATCCGGGCATAGTCGATGCCAAGGTGGACGGCATGGGCGACGGACCGGGAAAGGCAATCCGCCACCGGGTTGTCCTTCCCCGCGACGTGCCAGATGTCCGTCGTGTACTCGGACACGGCCGTGAGGTGACGCTGCTGCCGGGCCGACCACGGCTCGGCGACCTTGCCCATCGCGAAGACCAGTGGCTTGTGGTCGATGAAGGCCGTGAACGCACGGCCCTCGAGCAGATGGCGGAAGTGCCTGACCGCCAGGTGAAGCCCGAGCAACTCGCGGTCCAAGGTACTATAGCGGCGTTCGGGCGGGCGAAGCTGCCGGCTGAAGAACGCCAGCGGTTGCCAAGCACCACGCACCCATTGCTCGTGCACCGCGCCCACCGCGTAGTCCGAGGCGTCGGTGGTGAGGGCGATCGGTGCATCGGGCGATGGATGCGCGAGCATGGTGGCATTAGCCAAGGCGAGCTTCGCACCTGCGAATGCCGCGTCCATCTGCGCGGTCCAGGTAACGTCACCTTTGCCCGGCTTCCCTCGGAGGGCCTCGTGCAAGGGGCGCAGGAGCTGGGCGATGCGGGGCAGGAACCGATGGTAAAAGTTCACCATGCCCAGGAACTCCTGGAGCCCCTTGATCGTGCGGGGGCGCAGAAACCCCTTCACCACCTCCACCTTGGCCGGTAGGGGGACGGCCCCGTGCCTGGTGACGCGGTGCCCCAAAAAGTCGATTTCAGTGACACCGAACCGGAACTTGGCGGGGTTCACGATCAGGCCATGCTGGCCCAGACGTTTGAAGAGCGTGCGGAGATGGTGAAGGTGCTCTTTGCGGGACGCGCTGGCGACGAGGATGTCGTCCAGGTATACGTACACAAAATCCAAGTCGCGCAATACGCTGTCCATGAGTCGCTGGAACGCCTGAGCCGCATTCTTCAAACTGAAGGGCATCCGAAGAAATTCGAACAGTCCGAACGGCGTGATGACCGCTGTCTTCGGGATGTCCTCCGGCCTGACGGGGACCTGATGGTAGCCGCGTATGAGGTCCACCTTCGAAAAGAAGGACATGCCCGCCAACCGGGCGGAGAAGTCCTGGATGTGGGGGACGGGGTAACGGTCGGGGGTGGTGGCGTCGTTGAGGCGCCGGTAGTCCCCGCACGGTCGCCATCCCCCGCCGGGCTTGGGCACCATTTGAAGAGGCGACGCCCAAGCACTCTCGGAGCGCCACTTTAGCCACCGCGAGCTTCATCGGCTCGAGGCGGCGTGCACGGGCATAGACCGGTGGCCCAGCGGTGGGGATGTGGTGTTCCACCCCGTGCTTGACGGCCCCCGCTGAGAAGGTGGGCCGCGTAAGGGCCGGGAAGCTGGCGAGGAGGCGGGTGAAGTCGTCTGCTGCTGGAAGCGTACAAACTAACCTCGCCGGGACCAAACCGCTCAGCAAGCCGCTTGGCGAGCCGCTCGGTGAGCCGCTCAGTGAGCCGCTCAACGAGCTGCTCAGCGCGCAAGCAAGCGAACTGAACGTTTCAGCCTGGACGAGACGTCTGTTCTTCACATCTACCAACAACCCGTGTGCACAGAGGAAGTCCGCACCGAGCAGTGCCATGGGGACACGAGCGGTTACGAACGTCCACGCGAAGCGTTGCCTTCCGAACCGCAGGGAGAGGCAGCGCTTCCCGAATGTGCGTATGGGTGTTCCGTTCGCGGCAAGCAACGCGGGCCCCGGCCTGCGGTGTGTTTGTCGGACGTAGAGGCAGGGATAACGCTCACCTGTGCCCCCGTATCGCATAGGAAATGGCGCCCGGACAAGGTGTCGGTTATAAAAAGAAGGCTTCCGGAATGGCCGACGCTCAGGGCCGCTACCGAGCGCCGGCTTTGTAGTTTCCCGACTTGCCGAAGGAGCACGGCGGGCAACAATTCCTCGCCTTGTGGCCAAACCTGGCGTGGAAATGGCACCAGGTTTGCGGCGAAGGCGGAGGCCGCGGTTTTCGCGGTGGTGGTGGGCGTGGCGTGGCGGCGTGCATCAGCCTCGGGATCCCCGAGGTGTGGTGCATCAGCATCAGGGTCAGCCTCGGGATGCGTGGCGGCCGCGCCAAAACTCGCCTGCGCGTCCAAAGCCGCCAAGAACCTGTCGGCTTCGGCAGCGAGAGCCCGGGGTTCTGTCGTCACAGAACCGGCCAAGCCGAGGCGGACTCGTGCCGGCAGCTGGCGTCGAAATAACGCCCGGAAAAGAGCGTTCAGGGTTTCGTCGCCCAACAACGACAGCATATGGTCCATGCGGACCGACGGTCGCATGTCACCGAGCTCAGGGAGGTCCAGGAGGCGGTCGGCCCGTGCGTCCACCGTGAGGTCGAACATGGCGAGGATGAGACGCTTGATCGCTTCGTACCTGCCGTCGGTCGGTGGGTTCCTCAGGACCGACACGACGCGGCCGGCCGTGCCGGGCCCGAGGGAAGCGACCACGTGGCAGTACCTGGTCTCGTCCACCGTGATGCCTCGAAGTCGGAACTGGGCTTCTGCCTGCAGGAACCAGACTTCGGCTTGCGTCTCCCAGAACTCGGGGAGTTTCATTTGGACCGCGTTGCTTGCCATTGCGATGGCGTATTCGGGTGGTCAGCGACGGCTGACCAGAACGTCGGAGGGTCACCAAATGAAGCGCGGTGCTACGCGCGCTTGCTTGCACAACAAGAAGGAAGCGGACAACGCGGTGAGTTTAAGAGTCTTTATTAAAAGAGCTCACTGTAGCACTGGCGCGCTCCGGGCTGCGCGCCCAGTGTATATCCCGCGGCCACGCCTACCCCTCGGGCGTGGCCGCCGCCCACTTGGTGCGTGGAATGATGCCCTCACGCCAGTGAGCTTTCGTGTCCGCCACAATACCAAAAATGTCATTTTCTAGCTAAATGACGTCATTATGACGTCAAAATGACGCCATTCTAACGTCATTTTAGCTTCAATTTTTATAACACTTCGCTTGTCATCAGTGTATTTGTATTTCATTAAAAACACAATTGCTGAACATTTGGTACCTGTTTTTTCCTGTTGATTATCCACAAAATGCCATTTTCGGCAATATGACATCATAAACGATGCCATTTTCGCTTCCAGTTTAACGGAATGTTTGGAGCTTAGCTTTTTCTTAACAAGTGACCTCATGCAGGGATTGTGTAAAAAAATTGTGTGTTTGTCCAGCGTGTAACAATCCATTTACTAAGGTACTGGTGTAGCGGTTACCGCTGGATGTACATAATCGCCTTGCACCGGCCAGAACACGGCCAGACGCGCCTCTCCCGGGCATGCCCGGACTCACTGTTCCCGGGCACGCCCGAACCTCCCGGGCACGCCCGGTCTCGTCTTTCCCGGGCATGCCCGCTCTCGCCTTTCCAGGGCTCGCCAAGAGCGTCCGGGCATGCCCGCTATCGCCTTTCCAGGGCTCGCCCAGAGCGTCCGGGCATGCCCGCTATCGCCTTTCCAGGGCACGCCCAGAGCGTCCGGGCATGCCCGCTATCGCCTTTCAAGGGCTCGCCCAGAGCGCCCGGGCACGCCCAGCCTCGACTTGCCAGGCCGCAGCCAAACACGCCCGGGCAGGTCCAGACTCGCCTTTCCAAGGCTCGCCCTTGATACCCGGGCATGCCCGGTATAGCTTTTGCCGGGCAAACTTCCCGACATAAATGTGTATATATATTGTTGCCCGAAAAACGGGCTTGAGAGAATACCTGAGCTGTTTTGTTTCAATAAAGCAACTCGGACGAATTCCGTCTTTGGTCGCGTCAATTCTTTCGACTCGCGTTGGAGCGCAGTTCCTTCACTGGACTACATCCTGTCAGTTAGTACAGTACAGTAGTTCAGTTTTCATGTAAAATCGCTTCTTGGGGGCTCCGCCCCTTCGTCGTTACGTCACGTCCCCAGCAGACTGATTGACAGTCGTTGTTCCGCCCACCCCTCCTGGGCCTTCATTGATGTAGCGTGCGTGCCGCAGACACGAAGCTTCGTTTAGCCTACCTCTTAAGTTGTGAAAATTTCGAATAGTCATGGATGTTCCCACCGTAAAATGCAGTAAATTAGTGTTCAATCCAAATACTGAGCTTGAACGAATTTTTAGTCAAGTTGTCAGAACGGAAGAAGAAGAAGAATTGCAAATGGCTGTTTTGAGTCAGTCAGTTTTGTGCCTCAGTGATGACTCGATGAGTGATGCTGTCCAAGAGTGTTGACGTGTTGTTTGATATGAAATCCTCCACAGACGACAGGTAGGCACTTTATAGGTTCATGAGGTTGTATATTGGTGGATGTTTTTGAGGAATTGTGTTCAATTAAACCAACCAATGGTGTTCGTTCTCATGCCATCACAACATAGAAAATGTACGTGTATTGTCTAGTGACTTCCTGATAGTGATAGGGAGCCATTTCCAGCATACTGTACTACTGCGTGTGTTGTTATTGTTGTTTGTAGGCACAGGGAAAATTTGCATTCTGTTCTTGAAAATTTATTTCAAAAACATTCTGGAAAATACATAAAAAGCCTGATCCGAGACATTTATATATTAGGTATGCAAACGATGTGTATGTCTCCCAAATAATACACGAGGATTTAGTCAGATTCACTATGTTAACAAATATAATTTCGTTCAAAATTTTGGTAGATTAGCAAAACTATACATTTTTGGAATATTCAGAGTATGAGGAATCCAAAAATTAACATTTACATTTGCATAGACACCTTTGCGAAAATGACACTCAGGACAGTGATGAAGATAGTCAGGTTCACTATGTTAACAAATATAATTTCTTTCAAAATTTTGGGATTAGCAAACCTGTACATTTTGGAATCTTCAGAGCATGGAGAATCTGAAAATCAATGTTGGCATTTGCACAGACACCTGCATGGCCGCCATTTTGGATTTTGAAAATGGCCGCCATAAAATACATATTTTGCGCGATCTAGGCTTCTAGTCAACCTAGAGACTTAATTAAAAATGCTAATCCTATGTTTTCTGGGTCAAGGAATCCAATAAAGGCCTCAAAATAGTGCTCAGGATTATAGAAAAGCAACAAACAAAGGTAATTGAAAACCATTGTGTTTATATTTGTGATATACCTGTATTACATAATCCATGATATTGCAAGTCCTTTGAAGTTATAGGTTGTTATAGGAAGTTATAGGTAGTATCAGATTGAACTATAAGTCCTATACACAGGATCTACGAGGTCTATACCATTCAGGAATATGCTTTTACAGATCTTCATCACTGTCCTGAGTGTCATTTTCACAAAGGTGTATACGCAAATGTAAACATAAATTTTTGGATTCCTGATTCTCTGAATATTCCAAAAATGTATAGTTTTGCTAATCTACCAAAATTTTGAACGAAAAAACATAGTGAACCTGACTAATTGATCGTCACGTGATCGACGGCCAGGCTATCTCCCTCCGAAAATCTACCAAAATTTTGAACGAAAAAACATAGTGAACCTGACTAATTGATCGTCACGTGATCGACGGCCAGGCTATCTCCCTCCGAAAATCTACCAAAATTTTGAACGAAAAAACATAGTGAACCTGACTAATTGATCGTCACGTGATCGACGGCCAGGCTATCTCCCTCCGAAAATCTACCAAAATTTTGAACGAAAAAACATAGTGAACCTGACTAATTGATCGTCACGTGATCGACGGCCAGGCTATCTCCCTCCAAAAAAAAATAGCCCTCCCTCCCCCCCCCCCCCCCACCCCCCCAACTACAGACCAATCAGCCTGCTACCAATAATCAGCAAGGTCATGGAATCCATCATTGCCTTTGACATCAAATCCTTCTAGTAAGGGCATTTTATGAGATATTTCACAAATCTGTTAACTAAATTGTTACCAAAAAATTTCTTCACCAATATGTTTGTAAAGGTGTGTAATAACATGTGTTAAAATGTTGAAGTTCAACTCCTGTGGGAAACCCAGAAAAAAAGCTGTTGAATTCGGGTACCGAAAAATTATTTTCGAGAATTTTTTTTTTTTTTTAATCGGCCCTTAAGTAACTTATGAGGGGTCAAATAAGGGTTTTTCATGATTCTGAGTTGATTGTTAACATTTATATTTTCACTTTTACATTTACACACAAAGTAGCTTTTATTTCACATACATATATAATACTCAAGAGTTATTTCTCATTCACAATGTCAGAAGTTTCAACAGTCATTGTCTATGTCTTCTTCAGACTCAACAACATCATGACTGCAGTTTCTGCATGTAATGCCATTACAGACTCCACAGGCCGAGATGCACGTGACCCCATTCTTCTTGCAGCTGCATCACCGGTTGCTGCAATCTCCATGACAATTACAGCTCGTGAACTGCAATAGCTCCTCAGGAGCCATGGGGTCCAGTGTTGGAACTGGCTCATACCCATGCACACCTAACTCAGGATCGTTGGCTTTGATCACCCACCCCGCTGCCCAGAGTGTGTCACCTGGAGTGAGGAGTGGCTGATCATGAGCCAGGGAGGAGGAAAGCTCAGCGAGGGGGAGAAACATGATCGCGTTCGTTCCTATCTGTTTCCTGTTCGTAAATGGAATAATCTTTACTTCAGTTCCTCTCAGGATCTTAGCTTTGTCGAGTGCCTTCAACTTCACCCGGGGGAAAGCTGCTGTTGTCTGTGGATCTGGCAAAGGCGGTGCCGGAGAGGTGACTTCGATCCAACCCATTGAGTGAAAGGGAGTGTTTCCGTGAATAGAGACAATGTTTAAATCTATATTGTCTCCAACAAACTGAGTGACTGCATTGTTTGTTTCCCCAACCTCCATAAAGACCACCTGATCATTACTTGACAATTCACTTTCACTGGCTGGCACTTTGGCTGTCATCACTGATTGATCCTCAAGCGCAGCATCAACCGCAACCTCATCATTGATCTGTTCATCGGTTTCCTCCACAATGGTGTTAAGAGTGCCAGAAGTATCTGGAACATCATCTCCACTCCTACTATTAAGGAAGCAGTATTTGTAGTTTTGTGTCTCCGTGTAAGACTCAGTGTATCCCAGCCGGTGGAACTTGTTGAGCATCCATTTTGACCCAAATCTATGATCAAGTTGTATGGCAAGCCCCATTTGGTGTGGCAATACTCCAGACCGAGGTCGACAGGCCTTAATAAAATTCTGCCCCCAAACGGCAACTCTTTCGTCTGTCTTGACAATCGGTCTCAAGAACATCTGAAGGCTTGCAGGAACAAGTGTCAGCTGACTATCGATGTCAGTCATACTGTGTGTGGTGGGGTATGACTTTGGACCTAAATCAATCAAGGCAATATCATTGGATATGAACTTGAGTGCCGTCTTTATGATCTGAGTCTTCTCATCTCCATGGTCAAGATTAGCATGATGCCCTCGCAGAATATTGTCGGTGCCATCTTTGAGACAGAGTACATCTGCCCTTCTTTCCTGTGTTGTGAAATACAAGGTGTCTTCGTATTTCTCTGGAAGTTTTATCTTTAGCCAATGCTTTGAATAAGAAAGGCTCTTCTCTGGTGACTGATCAAACTCCTGCAGCTTTTCATGGACTTGGTCCATGTTCATTACCCCATGCTCTAATTCTGAGTCTAACCATTCGCAGAATTCAATAAAAACTGCCTCTCGCTCCTCATCAATACTCCTCTGTCCTCTCTTCCTTTTTCCTTCCTCATCAGTCTTGGACAAACTGTCACCTCTCGCAAACATAAGTTTGCATCGCAAATGGTACAGTGTTTCTTCTGCTACCAAGTCGTTGATCCCTTCCAGGCGTCCAGTGACTTCAGTGCCCCAGTCATCCCCGCGACTCCGTGCTGTCTTCAGCAAGCTTGCCTTCAGTGTATCTGCAGTCAAATTATCTGGCACTCTGTATTTCTTTCTAGCTTGTGCTGGATTATTTTTGTAGAGCTGGGCTGGTTGGTTGCAAAGAATGCATACATCCTTATACAGGAGGTCAACTGACTGTGATCTTCTAGAACTGCAGCCAGTTGATGAACTGAACTCACAAGTAGTGCGTCTTCTCTTCAACTTTGATGACTCTTTCTCTGCCTTTGATGCTTGAGCTGACTTCTTGGTGGTTGCAACAAAGTTGTTGTACAGATCATTTTTACACTTCTGGTGGTACCTCAGTTTTCCTTCCTTTTGAGCCTCCTTCATACGTTCCACAACAGTAACATTTTCGACAGTTTCTGCTTGTTTCAATAAAGTTGAGTATCCCTTTGGAGTTGCCTGTATGAGCCTTTCAGCTGGTGTATCCGAGCGTGCACAGATGAAGCAATTGAGCACAGGTGGAGTAACGTCTTCATCCATATTGCTAGACTCCATGTCCTGCAAAGTAGAAAATGAGATATATTTAGAAATTATTTTTCCACAAAGGAGTGTCTGTGGTGAAATATAAATGTTAACAATCAACTCAGAATCATGAAAAACCCTTATTTGACCCCTCATAAGTTACTTAAGGGCCGATTTAAAAAAATAAAAATTCTCGAAAATAATTTTTCGGTACCCGAATTCAACAGCTTTTTTTCTGGGTTTCCCACGGGAGTTGACCTTCAACATTTTAACACATGTTATTACACACCTTTACAAACATATTGGTGAAGAAATTTTTTGGTAACAATTTAGTTAACAGATTTTCATATGTTTCCCTTACTATTCCTCCTCTCTAATGGCTTGATCTTGGATGAATTTCTTCTAATGAATTTCTTCACCAATTTGGATTCAGACTAGGTTATTCTACTCTGGACATGCTGCTTCTGCTGTCTCAACAATGGATGGAGGTCCTCAATGCCAAACAGGAAATCAGAGCTGTCTCCCTTGACATATCACGTGCCTTCGATACGGTCTGGCACCCAGCTCTGCTCACCAAACTCTCCTCCTATGGTATCCATGGAAATCTCCACGCATGGCTTGTGGACTTCCTCTCTGGTCGCAGTCAACGTGTGGCCCTGAATGGATTTCTCTCATCTCCCCTTCCTGTTCAAGCAGGAGTTCACCAAGGCAGTGTTCTGGGCCCTGTGCTTTTTCTGGTCTTCATCAATGATCTCTTCATCAATGATGTGGTAAATTTTGTCAGACGTCACTCCAGATTTGGAGATTATTTAGTTTACAGCATCCAATCCTCAAATCCGAATCCAGATTTTGATGATGTGCTTCAATTATGCAATGATAAATGATCATGTTTCCAAGGCAATGCACGTTTGAGTAGGCCAAAACAAAATGGCGGGTTAAGAACCCAGCGAGGAGCAGTGGGATGACCAAGATGGCGGGCCGCCATATTGGTACACCACCAAATCGGGTTTTTGTCTTATGCACACCTCGTTCATCATCTTCAATAAGGATGTTATAACACACCCAAACATCCAGTTTTTGTCCTTGCAATCTGTTGGAGGTCCAGGTGTATGCATGCAAAGTTTGGGGCCGCTAGGTTTCATGGTTTTGGAGTTTTGGAGGAGACGGACGGACGGACACTGCTTTTTATTATTATAGATTTTATATTTTCCCAATTCGTGTTTCTTTGCAATAATCATTGTATTTATTTATTTATTTCAACACTTCACGTACATGAATTCTGATGGATATAATTTCTCCATTGAAGGAAATCATACCATTGTCTTGGTCGGTTATCATAAAATTCACTCGAAAAATGTTTTTCCTGACACGGGTAGATAAACCAAATTTTTCGGTTTCATTTTGAATTTATAACCAATTAAAAATGGTCAAATCGTCAACAACTGTTAAATGCAATTACCGTCACAGAAAAGAATCATTGAAGCTTTGTATATGCAATCAACATTGAAGGCCACATGAAATATATATCGATTTCTCATTTGATCCCAGGTTCATGCCCCAGGGGTGGGGTGGATTGTGAGGCAGTTCATTCATTGTGAGGCAGTTGCAGGAGAGGTACATGGAGAAGAGGAAGAAGTTGTTTCTTGGGTTTGTTGATCTGGAGAAAGCATTCGATAGGGTACCACGCAAAGTATTGACATGGGCATTGAGGCAGTTAGGAGTGGAGGAATGGTTGATCAGAGTAGTGATGGCAATGTACAAAAGAGCGCGCACAGCTGTAAGGATGAAGGACGGGAACAGTGGTGAGTTTGAGGTGAAGGTGGGAGTGCATCAGGAGTCGGTACTAATTCCACTACTATTTGTAGCTGTGATGGAGGTGCTGGCTCAGAACGTAAAGGAGGGTTTACCGTGGGAGTTGTTGTATGCAGATGATCTGGTGTTGATTGCGGAAAGTATGGATGGACTGAAGGAAAAGATGAACACGTGGAAGGAATGTATGGAGACAAAAGGTCTGAAGGTGAATATCGGAAAGACGAAGGTGATGGCAAGTGGTAAAGCATGTGGTGAGGTGGAAAGAACTGGGAAGTGGCCCTGTGCTGTGTGTAGGAAGGGTGTCGGAGTGAACTCCATTCAATGTACAATGTGCACTGAGTGGGTTCATCAAAAATGTAGTGGTCTGAGAGGGTCATTAACCAGTGTGGCAGCTACATTCAAGTGTAAGGTGTGCACAGAGGGAACTGCAGATGGAGGAGATGTTGAGTTGGATCTTGGAGACGGCGTGAAGCTGGAAGGTGTGAAAACATTTTGCTACCTCGGAGACATGCTGAATGGAGAAGGTGGATCAGACTCGGCAACAGTTGCTCGAGTGAGATGTGCATGGAAGAAGTTTCGGGAACTGAGTGGCGTGCTGATGATGAGGGGAGTGTCGTTGAAGCTGAAGGGAAAGCTGTATGCTGCATGTGTGAGAAGTGTTATGATTTATGGGAGCGAGACATGGGTAATGAACGTAGAGCAGCAACGAAGGTTGGAAAGGGTGGAAATGCGAATGGTTCGACGGATGTGCGGAGTATCGTTGAGAGAGAGGAAGAGAAATGATGAATTGCGAAAGATGATCGGAATAGAGCCTGTGATTGATGCTGTGAAGAGGAACAGGTTGAGATGGTTTGGTCATGTGTTGAGGAAGGATGAAAGTGACTGGTTGAGAAGAGTGATGGAAATGAATGTAGAAGGAAGCAGAGGACGGGGAAGACCGAGAAAGACTTGGCTAAAGATGGTGGAAGAAGAAATGCGGGCAAGGGGGTTAACAAGGAGAGATGCAGAAAATAGGGCAAGATGGAGAAGATTGCCATGGGGACCGCAAGGCTAACCCCCGCTCTAGCAGGGAAAATGGCCTTTAAAATGCATGTTGTTGTTGTTGTATCAATTATCTCTCCAACTGTCTGTAAAATCCTCTCTATCTCTTTGCTGATGACTTCACTCTCTGTCGCTCCATTCCTCATCCCTCAGATCGGCAATCTGCAGCCTCCTCACTCTCTGCAGACCTGGACAAAATCACAGACTGGTCAAACAAGTGGAAAATGTCTTTCAATCCTGACAAATCTCACACTCTCACTATGTCTCTACGAAAAGACTGACTGGACAACCCTCCCATCTACTTTCTGAACAATCCTCTTGAAGAAGTGCCGTCAGTCAAGCTTTTGGGTCTCACTATCTGCCAGGATCTTTCCTGGGAAAACCACATTTCCAAGCTGGCCTCCAAAGCCAGTCACCGACTGGGCATCCTCCGTCGTGCGACGTCCTTCCTTGGCAGACCTGAGCTCCTCACCACATACAAGGCTTTCATCCGCAGCTCAATGGAATACTGTTCTCCCCTCTAGGCTGGTGCTCCTGCCTCACACCTAGCTCTGCTTCATGCTGTTGAAACCAACGCTTTCAGAATCATTGGAATCTCCCGCGATGAAGCTGATTCCGAGAGCCTTTCACTCACTCACTGCAGGCATGTTGGTGGTCTTTCTGGCTTCTCTGCGGCCTAGCTCCCCCAGCTCTGTCTGTGCTCTGTCCCCCAAATATTCCTACAGGTCGCTCAAGATCTGCCAGCAACCATCTTATGGTGAAACTGCCAAAATCAAGACTCTCCGCTCACCTTCACTCTTTCATTCCTCTTTTCTCCCGCCTCTGGAACAAACTCTCCCACTCTCTTCAATCACACTCCTCCCTCCGGGTCTTTAAAACAGCTGTTCACCACCATCTCATTTCTTCCCCCATCCAAAACCTTGATCTTTCCTACCCCCGTTAATTCACCCCAGTTCTACTTTTTTGAAATACCGACTGTTGTAAAATAATCAGATCTACAACAGGTCTCAGAAGGTGAGTTTAATCTGAATCGAACACCAGCAATATCTGAAAGAGAATTAGCAATCATAGGATCAATATATGTCAAGTATATAAGCAATAAGAGTATCATAGTCAAGCACGCAAGCAAGCGACATGAAAAGTGGTTCCCTTACCATTCTAAGCATACACGTGGATAAAGCTTGATAAATGTCTCAGGACTGTGCTTCGCGACTCGGGGCTAAGTTCTTATAATAGCCACGTAGTGGAGAGAAGCGATAATGGCGCCTGGGTCGCAACTTGGATACATTTTCATCACATTTCTCCCCAGGTTTAAAACATCACTAGCAAGCCGGTGAGCATCAAACGTATAACTACAGCGAGCAGCTGAGTACATGAGAGTTACATCACGACCAGCCAAAACGATCAGGGCGGCGAATCTCTCGTCCTGTGTGCGTGTGGTACACGTCGGGGCCCTCGGTAGCAGCATCTTGATCGACTCCATCAGGAGTGCTTTCAGTCGTCGGTGACGGTGGTGGTGCAATTATCTCTGGCGGCTCAGGCGAGGGAAGAGTAGACGCGAGGGTGAATTCCCCAACACCGGGTTCCCCGAGCAGAGCTCGGTCCCAACGGGATCCCCACAGGGCGCAAGTTGACGGACCGACACAGTGGACTCGCGTCCATCGGGCAGTTGGACTCGAGCATGATCAGGATTAGTTTGAAGGATCTGAACCTTGTCAACGAGTGGGTCATATTTGCTCGCGTGCACCGCCCATTTGCGAAAGGCCGGACCGGGCTGAGCGAGCCATCCAGGCAGAGGGCGGACAGATCCCGTGCGATGCTGGTAACAAAATAAACGATCGTGCGGAATTTCATTTGTAGCCGTGAATAGGAGCGAGCGGATTGAATGAAGGGCCCCATGCACCATACACCATACCAGTCCATTGGTCCAGTCGCAGGCCATCAGACTTGAGGCCCAAAGAGATGGCCCTCCATATAGTGCCATTAAAGTGCTCCATGCAACCATTAGCGTGGGGGCTGTACGGTGTGGTGTAGCTAGATGCAATATTACGCTGCAACAGAAAGGCCCGCACATCCTGTGACAAGAACACTGCTCCTCGGTCGGTATGCACATACCCCGGATTCCCAAACATCGAAAACAGGTATTGCAGACATCGGATAACCGTAGCCGCGGACATATCGCTGCATGGGAAGGCGAAAGGGAATCTAGAGTATTCGTCCACAATGGTGAGGAGGTAACGAGATGCCCCGGAGGCAGGTAGCGGCCCTTTGAAGTCCATCGCTAATCTGTCCCAGGGCTTAGTAGCCTGAATCAGCATCCCCATGTCAGGTTTATAGAAGCGGGGTTTGAGTTCAGTGCAAACAGGACAAGAGCAACATAAATGACGAACGTCCTCGACAGAGTAGGGCAAATTGCGGCGTCGCACAAAATGAACCAGACGAGTCACCCCAGGGTGACACACGGTATCATGGAGAATGCGTAAATCATCGGAGGAGTTTAAACTCACGCAAACACCTGGTCTGTATAAAGCGTCTGCTGCGTGATTCTCCCGCCTAGGGCGATACTTGATACCAAAGCTATAATCAGCAAGCTCAATGCGCCAGCGAGTGATTTTCTCCTTTTTAATGCGCTGGGCATGTCTTGTGTCATACATGAAAGCTACACTCTGCTGATCGGTAATGACATCGAAGTGTTTACCCAGCAAATAGGGTCTCTAACGACGAATCGACTCAACTATCGCATACGCTTCCTTCTCCACAGAAGAATGACATTTCTCAGCGGAGGATAACGTCCTTGAGAAGAACGCCACAGGCTTCCCACCTTGAGAGAGAGTAGCAGCAATGGCATGATCCGACGCGTCACTCTCGAGGACAAAGGGAACGTTATCGTCGATAGAAGACACAGCAGCGCCCGCTATGTCCAACTTCAGAGCCTGGAAGGCGACCTTGGCAGCGAGAGGGAGAGGGAACGTGTTACAATCAATGAGGGGACGAAGCTTCTCGGAGTAACTTTCGACCCACTTTGAATAATGTGCAAACAGCCCGAGGTCACGCTTCAAAGAAGCACGATTATGCGGCGGCGCCATGTCGAGCAAAGGGCAGAGACGTTCCTTGTCAGGTGTTATGGTTCCCTGGGTCACAGTGTACCTCAGGAGATCAATCGTCCTAGAGGAGTAGAGACATTTGTCCTCATTAAACGTCAGACTATACTTTCGCGCCACCTGGAGGAAGCGTTTCAAATTGGAGTCATGGTGAGCCTGGTCGTAGCCGCAGACCGTCAGGTTATCCAAATGCACAAAAACGTCTGTTAATTGTTATTTTGCAACGATGTCGTCCATAGCCCTCTGGAAGCATGCGACCCCATTCGTTAATCCGAAAGGAAGGCGAGTAAACTGATACAACCTCTGTCCAGATTCAAAAGCTGTATAAATTTTGTCGTCTTCCGCTATAGGGATTTGATGATACGCACTCCAGAGATCGAGAGTGCTGTACACGCTATATTGGGTGACCTGTCGAACCAGAGAATCCAATCCTGGTAGCGGATAGGCATCCAGAAGCGTAAATCTGTTAATGGTTTGCGAATAATCGATTACCATGTGCTTGCGATGATTTTCAGATCGCACGACCAAAACTTGCGCACGCCAAGGAGAACGGCTGGGCTCAATTATGCCTTCGTGGAGGAGTTTGCTCGTCTCCTCAGAATTGAATTAAGTATCAGCTCGGGAATAGCGCCGGGATTTGATCGCAATTGGGGCGCAATCTGAAGTCAGGTTCGGAAACAAAGTCATCGGTTCAATAGACATTCCTGCCAGGGCGCATACCGAGAGTGTGTCATCTCCCCCAAATGTCATTTCTAAGCGACCGTGGCACTCGAGAAAATCGTGCCCTAATAGAACTTCGGCACATAAGGTGGGCAGTACCATTAGGCGAACATCAGGGTACATTTTACCATTAAAAACTAACTTAACACGACATTCGCCCCTTGTCCGCATCCATAAAGCTTGCGATGCCATGTAGATTCTGCGCGATCCTCCAAGGATAGGCCACCCGTGACGGCGGACGAGACCCATATCGTCATAGCTCTCGATCGATCCCGTGTCGAGCAAAGCTCCAGCTGTTGTCCCTTCGATCAGGACTGGAACGACGGCTCTGGTCAGCCCCTGAGGTCCGGCTGCACCGGAATGGCCTGGGGCGATGCACGTGCCATGCGCGTCGAGTTGATGCCAGCCAATGTTGGTCGGGTGCACCGCGTGCGCCCCGATCGGCATACTTTGGCAAAGTGACCCTTCCGGCCACAAGAATGACAAGAAACTTCACGCGCCGGGCAAGCAGCACAGAGATGATTTCTATTTCCACAGAAGAATCACTTAGCGTTGCTCCCAGCCATGGTAGTCGCGGCGAGGCTCGTACCTTCGGCTCCGAGTGTCTCAGCCGCCTCGGGCTGTGTGTCGGGAGCAGCGAACTCCGTAGCAGCTTCGGTCACCGAGCACCGCTCTTCAGTGAGCCTCGCTGTAATGTAAGGCCATCCATACACCTCAGATTGTGCCTGAGCTTCGAAAAGCACAATAGCTTGATCGAGGGCCTGTTTCAGCGTCAGGTTAGGTTCTTCCAGCAGACGTTGCCGGATGCTCATAGAGTAAAGTCCAGAAATAAAAGCGTCACGCATCAAATCATCACACATTTGCTCGTGGGTTCGGGTCTCATGAGCACATTCTTTGCCAAGACGCCGCAATTCCTGGGCAAAATGAGTGAGGGACTCCGAAGCATTCTGCTTCCTGGAGGCGAGCTGGTACCGCGTGTGAATAACATTCCGCGGCTTGATATAGATGGCGTGCAGTTCAGTCACGGCATCGTCGAATGTCGCACAATGAGATATGTAGTCGTGAACGACATGGGTCACATGGGAGTTCAGTACTGCGCGCTTCACATCGTCGGTGATGTCGGGATGCCCTTGCAGGTAGCTGGTCAGCAGACTGAGCCAGTGCTTGAGCTGGCTCGGAGCTTCCGCAGTTTGTGGGTCCGCTCCAAACGTGGGCAACTGTATATGCTTGTGGGTCATGTTGATCTTGGATGATGGCAATAGCTCGATTCAGATTAAGTGTTGTAAAATAATCAGATCTGTAACAGGTCTCAGAAGGTGAGTTTAATCTGAATCGAACACCAGCAATATCTGAAAGAGAATTAGCAATCATAGGATCAATATATGTCAAGCATATAAGCAATAAGAGTATCATAGTCAAGCACGCAAGCAAGCGACATGAAAAGTTGTTCCCTTACCATTCTAAGCATACACGTGGATAAAGCTTGATAAATGTCTCAGGACTGCCCTTCGCGACTCGGGGCTAAGTTCTTATAATAGCCACGTAGTGGAGAGAAGCTGTAATGGCACCTGGGTCACAACTTGAATACATTTTCATCACACCGACTTCTTTCCTGGAAGTCCGAGCAGTGTCCATGTGTTTTATACCTCTCCCACCCCCATTCCCCTGCCGCCTCCCCCCAAGCCCTCTCCCTCCCACAGATCTCCCGAAGTCCCTGTTCTCTACTGTTGTACTTTTGTGCTTCCCTCTCTCTCCCCATCTTGTCTTCCGCTCCCTTTATCATATGTTTTATGTGTCAGTTTTTTTTTTGTGATTAATGTCTGCTCTTACGCGAGCCTCGATCTTGTATACAAAAAATAAATAAATAAATACCCCCAAGATCATTAATACCCCCAAGACCGTTTAAGACCCTTTTTCTTTCCAAAAAAAGAAGAAAAAAAACTCGTGCAATTTGCTCAGGAAAAAGAAACTGTTTGATCGGTGGTATTCTTCCAAGAAATTGCGAAATAATTTGACAAATTAAGGAAGTTGATATTAGTGGAGGAGTTTAAGCAGTGAGTATGATAACTTTTTTTTCAGTGATTCTTAAATATTGAGAGATTGGGCAAAAAACTATAAATATATCTCAAAAAGTTGTAGACGAATTTGGACGAAATATAGTGAACAGGTTATGTGGATGACAAGGACAAATTGATTAGATCTGGGTGATTTTTCTTTTCTGCCATAACGTAACGCCCTCTGGGTTACCACAGTGCACTAGTTTGCGGACCCTGAATTAGACACTGAATCGTATTATAAAGACGTTGTGGTATATTTCCCTATGTTGCTGTGCTGTGTTGATTTTTCCAAATGTTACTGCTGTTCTTCCAATTGTTACTATAATCACATAAAGTAAACTGATATTTCCCAATGTTCTTGTCCAAACTGTGAGCTATGTACGACCTGCTGCACGAGCCTTGCATCACTGTAAAAAAGATTTTTACACCCACTGAGATTCCTTCCTCCTTTTTCCAGCATTTACCCTCTTCGTGCTCTGGTGCATTAGTGCATCCTTTCGCTCCCCCTTTGCCCTTTGTTGTTTTCCTCTTCCATTAGCCTCGACATCTACTGTATATTAAAACAATGGCTGTTGTGTATCCCTCTCGGCTATTAAGATTTCTATCTGGAAGTGGACACACCAAGTTGAGACCAGATGACCGTCTTCGATATTTGTAGGACTTTCTGTTTGCCCTGATCTCCACATCCTTGGATGAAAATTAAGCATAGCGATGACCTAATTAGTGGTTAGAGTTCGGTTGAATAATTTTCTGTTTTATTTGCCCAAAGCTCTTTTCTTCAGAGGCCCAAAAAACTAGGTCTTGTCCTCCTTTGCACTACCATAAATGGGAATTTAATGCCTACATCTTATTTGTTGGTTGGGGTGGACGATTCACATGCATGAGAATCGTAATTGCTTCCTTGCATTTGCCTGGGCTGTATCTTGGGGCAATGTCTAGATTTAAAACTTAGTTTTTAACTCTGTCGGTCACCCACCGCAGGAAAGAGCTGGTTGCTGTCTGTGGCTATTTTTACAGAAGTGCATTTCCATGAACAAAGATAGCATTTGCAGTACAGGATATAACTCGTAGGATGGACCCAACTTGCGCCAGGATTTTTTAATCACGTTAAAAGTAATACACTTATTTTCTCCATATTATATTTATTTCTGGTGTTCTGCTAGAAGGCAGGTTCGGTGTTGCCAAAGCATCTTCAGGACTAGGATTACACTGAGTGGTTTGCTTTTGCCTTCCCAGTGATGGTCAGGGCAGGAATTTGTAATTTGGTTAGGTTGCTGAGGATAGCTCGCCTCATCCTCAAGAACGACATCATGGGGTCTTCAACGGCCACCAACCAATGCTGCAGACGGGACACCCGGCTTAACATCCATCTGAAGGACGGCACACGCATTGATGGATTGCCCTGCCTGCGAAAAACTGGTGTGACATTTTATAGCTGGGTCAAGATTAGATACCAGGCTAGACAGCTCAGAAGCCAGTTTGAATACCTCTCAGCTATCCTACCAGTCCATATTCTCCAAATAAAGATGCATATGGTAAAAATCTAGGTGGTGTCAAAGTGGTAAAGGAAATTAGAATCCCATATGAGTGCATGTTGAAGAGGACCCATGTCGGTGTATTGACACACTTTTCTACTCGAAACAAAAGACCCAAGCTCAAATTGGTGTTTGAACAGCATGTTTTGATGGCTTTCCCAACACCAGGTTGAACATCCTCTCTGCTTTGCAAAGTGCTTTATTTTAACACTGGCATGGGTAACTGGCATTGCCGGGCAACACAGGGCCCCTCCTTCCACCATTCACCTCCCTCATCCCATCCAATCCCCTGCTTTCTTCCACCCCTTCCCCTCCCTCCTTCTCCCATCTCATCCCTTCACCTCCCTCCTCCCACCCACTTCCTCTGCACACCCACTCCACCCCTTACCCTCCTTCCTCCCACCCCACAACCCTCCTTCCTCTCACCCCACCACCCTCCCTCCAGACTCCAACACTTTTCCCTCCCTCCTCCCACTCCTCCTCCTACCAATCCTTTCCCAAACCTCTTCAACCCCTTCCCAAAGAGTGGGGCCGAGAGAAAGAGGGGAGAGGGGAAGGGAGACAGAGGGAGAGGATGGATAGATAGATAGATAGATAGAGAGAGAGAGACAGACAGAGACAAGGATTCAGTAGGGGGTCTGTTGGAAGAGAGAGGGAGCGGAGATACAGGAGAGGGAGGGGGAGAGACTTTGACTTTTATGTCATTTTATTACAAAAGTATTTTAAAAAAAACAAATGATGATTCAAAGAAAACAATCACAACAGTTGCACAAGCATTTACATTATAAATAAACAAATTATAAGAAAATAAACAAGCAAGTATTAAGGAAAACAACTACATAGTAAATACTAACTGACCCTCAGCTATTTTGCAAAATGCATCTCTCACACACCACTGCTTCTCAAAGAGTTGTACCTCAACAACAAAATTCCAGCTTCACTCTTCTGTACTGTACGAATCATTCCGTATCTTTGATTTCCTGGTCTTATATATCGCCAACTTGGCTTGCGCAAGAAAGAAATGAATTAAAATTGTTGTTGCTGAATTGAACCACCCACTAGGGCCAAAAATAAAGGCGGGAACATCAAAAACAAAGGAAAATCGTGCAAGTAACATTTAAAAAAAGACTCCGTCACAGCGTACATATGCATGGGGAAAGGTTTCAGTTTGTCCACAAAATAGACATTGCTCACTTATCGCTTGCGAGAAGCGGTGAATTAGCGAATTTGTGGGTAGGATCCAATGAGCAATTCTCCATTGAAGATCCCCAACACGTTTCGGCACAGGCTGTTTATAGTACCACCCCCAAATAGGGTAAAGGGGAGGGGTATTTGGCAGGACTGCAGGCCATCTACAGGGTACAGGGGAGGACAACGAAGGAAAAAGGATTTTTAAGCATTGCATACACAGGGTCTTTCGATTGCTCCCAGAAAAGGATAGAGAGCGGCCAAAACTAATCGGTTCCAAACTGAGAGAACCAGATAGACAAAGATTGGGGAAGGGTGGAGAAGATTCAGAGGTGGGTACGGGGGGTTGCTTGCCCAGCCATTTGAGGCAGAGTGGATGTGAAGCACCATTTTCAAAAAGCTATCAACTCTGCGACACGATCTAATGCCAACCGTCGAAGCCAGAGCGGTAGCACTGATCCACCTGTCATTGGTGGCGTTTCACAAATGACACACTTTTGTTATTGAGGCATTTATAAACTGTTGAATGAAGGTGCTTTCATTCACACACTCACCAAATACAGAGTTGTGAAATAATGGTTCGTTGAAGAACATGGATCGAACATAAGTCGAGGGGTCACGGAGACAGGTAAAGGCTTGCCACACATTCAGTAGGCTTTGGTGAAAGGCAGGTAACATTGATAGGTTTATGTTGGTTGAGTCTATCAGGAACAGCTCCTGTGCAAGGTCCAACTTCCCCGCTTGACGTGAGATGCATCTGGTAAGCTGTATCCAGGCCAAACATGGTTCAAACAAGAAGTGCCATGTTGTTCGTAGGCGGAAAGCCATGATGCGCCACTTGCCATTGACCAGCCCTTGGCCACCCTCTGTAGTTGGTAAGTTTAGAATCTCTGGTCTCAGCCAATGCTTTCCGGACCAGAAGAAATTGGTGATGCATTTTTGTATGTCCTCCACCAGAGTTTTGGGCGACTGCAGGGAAAGAACCTTGTACCATAACTTAGTGGTGACCAGACTGTTGATGACCAGTACCCTACCTCGGTAGGACAGTTGGCAGAGCAAGTTCTTCCATTTCAGTAACAGTACTTCAATGTGTACCAACAAGCCTTCCCAGTTATGCCTCACAAAATTCCCAGGGCCAAGGAACACCCTTGGAATTTAATCCCATGTCTTCTCCACGAAAGATTGGCAGGGAGAGGAGGAGGGAGAGGAAATAGAGGGGCAGGTAGGGGGTAGGTAGAGGGTTGAAGCCACAGCGCTTCTGTTTTTGTCCAATTTATCTTGGCCGATGATGCCCTGCTGAAGAGATCCAATGCACTCATCATCAAATCAACGACTTCTGACTGTCTGATGCAGACACAGATGTCATCTGCATAAGCAATGCTTTTTAAGGTGTGGGTTCCAAAAGTAACACCAGACAAGGACTTCCGAAAGGTATTTATGAGGGGCTCAAGGGATAAAGCGTACAAAATTTCCGACAGAGGGCAGCCCTGCCTTACCCCTCTCCCAACACAAAAAGGGGGTACAAGTTCATTGTTTATCTTTTCGATAGCCGATATGTTTGAATAACATAATTGTATATGGGATAGAAAGAGAGGTCCAAAACCAACACATTTTAGCACTTCAAAAAGATATGTATGAGAAATGTATATTATCTGGTCCATGTGTATAATTTCTCCTAGTAGGGGTGAGAGACGCAAGGCCAAAGCCTTTGAGAAAATTCTATAGTCCGTACACAATAAGGACACTGGCCTCCACTGTGATATGAGGAATAAATTTCCTTTTTTTAGGAAGCAAAGTAAGCACAGCTCTCCTGCAGCTCAGTGGAAGTTCACCCTTCTTCAAGCTCTCCAGGAAAACCAGAAGCAAATCAGGTCCAATCAAGTCCCAAAATTTCTCGAAGAACTCCACTGGCAGACCATCCAGGCCAGGTGATTTCCCTCTGTCCAGGCTTTTAAGGGCAACAGAAAGTTCCTCAAGCGTGAGCGGTGACTCCAGATCCGTTCTTTGCTTTGGAGTTAGTGTACCGACACCATCAAACAAGTTCTGAACAAGTTCTGCATCGACATCTGTTGCCTGGTAAAGTGTAGAGAAGAAGAGTCTTGCATCCTTCTTAATTTCTACAGGGTTGGTCGTGATTGAATTATCAGGACATTTCAAAGCAGTAATTTGGGAATGAGGAAATTTTGTTTCAAAATCAAAGAAAAACCGGGACGGAGAATCCAGGAGGTAAAGGTGCTGAAAGCGTCGTCTCGTTAGCACTCCTTGGGTTTGATTAGAAATTATATTATTAAGAAGAGACTTCTTCTCACATAGTCTTAGTTTATTTTGGGGGGTAGGATGGGTTTTTATATTTGTTTGAATCTGGAGAATTTCCTTCTCCAGCTCCACTTCAATCCTGCGTTCTACTTGTGTGTTTAGAAAACAAAACTTCTGACAGAAACTTCTAATTTGGACCTTTGTGTTGTCCCACCACAATCGCTGGTCCTTAAAACTGGATTTGGAGCCTCTGAGATTGGACCACACCCTCTCAAAGGCATTCCTAAAGGAGGGATTTATCTAATATGGAAATGTTCAGTTTCCAAAAAGAGTGGCGATTTGGAGATAACCCGACACTGTAACGCATGGTAATGAGGTGATGGTCAGAGAAACCAGACGGGGAAATTTCAGTGGTGGGGGAGAGGTTGGCAAATGGCGAATTTATATCAAATCTATCAAGTCTGGCAAGGGCCACTTGATTATTGGCAACCTTACACCAGGTAAATTGATGGGTGCTTGGACTTTGTATCCGCCAGATATCTTGAAAACCAAAATCTCTTATTATTTTAGATAACAGTCTGGCTGGTCCGGGGTGAGGTCTGCGCCATTCCGATCGCACTCAGGTTGCAGGGTGGGATTAAAATGACCACCTATTATAATGCACTTCTGCAAGTCTAACTGCATCATGTGGAGTCGTAACCTGTCATAGAAGGTTTGTCGGTCTGTGCCCTTTGAAGGGGCATAGACCTTTTATTAAAGTAAAATTTATGTCTCCATCAACAAAATCCAGTGAAGCTAAGTGACCTGGGATTATTTCCTGAAATGACAGTTGGAGCGTGCAAAAATGGGGATTAATTAGAAAGGCAACTCCTGCTGTACAGGAGGTGGAATCGCTAAAGTGAGCCGGCCTTTTTCATCATTCGATTCCATATAGCGTGAGACGATGGAGTAGATTGGGTTTCTTGTAGGAAAGCCACATCTTGTTTCCGTTGCCTTACAAGGTTGACCACTTGGAGCATCCTAGACTGGCTCGCACCACCATTTATATTGAGGCCACCAAAAATAGTCGTAGAGATGTAAAAGAGTTAAGGAAAGGGAAATATGCGTATCATCCTTTTAGTTCGTTTTTTGCCTGAACAATGTGTTTCTTAAGCCTACTGCATTGGGGTTCCATGAAATTGTGGTCACTGGGTCGGCGAATAATACACCTTGCCGTTTCAATAAACCCATGTAGATCAGAAAAATGATCTTTTATTTCAATATATCTTTTTCGAAAAGTCTGGTTCAGAAACTTGAGTATTTGCGATGAAAAGACGTTGGAATCACTGTATGTGGGGAATTCCTCAATGTCATAGGATTCCTCCTCAGACATGTCAGAAGCACTATCTGGGACCCCTGGCTCTTGAGACACCAGAATATTCTGTGGTGTGCAGGTGTCATCCTGCCCTGTTTCTGTAGGAACAGGTTGAGGGAGAGGTTCCACCAGAACCCCAGGTAATGTGGGGAGGGGGGGCGATTCTGCAACCTGTTGCACAATTTGAGGTTCCTCCTCGGGACAATCATTGTGCTCAGGTACATTTTCTAAATTGGCCGGCACAACGACTATTTGGTTTGAAAGATCGCCATCAGGTGCGTTGGAACACTGAGGGGTCGAAATTTGCTCTTTTTGCCCCCCAGTCGAATCTCGACCCGACTTGTCATAATCCGCACAAGGATTTAACGTAGTTTGCACTCCAACGTCATCTGGAGGGAGCGCATGCAACTCCACATTAGGCTGAGGGTCCATATTGGCAGCAGGCAGAGGATCTGCATTCACATTTAGCAATACTTCATATCGATTACTCATCGATGTTTTATCAGGTGGTACTGAGTCCAATGCATCGGAGTCCAACACCACCTTCTTTTCCTTACGGGGTGAAGGGACATTCCGAGGTGTTTTCCTCTTTCTCAAAGAGGAGACGAGTGTAAAACCATCCCAAACGTTTTCATTTTCGGAGGTTTTCGATGTCGATGGTACGTTTTCTGTCACAGTAACAGGGGGTGTTGTCTGCTCGGCCACTGCGGGGGCAATTTGTGGACAAAACCGTTTTAGATGCACAAAGTTCCCACAGCCGAAACATTTTAACGTTTCCGTGGACGCATATACCTGGTACTCATGATTATCCACACGAAACGTAAATACCACGTTGAGCACCTTGTCGACATTGGATGCAGGAAACACAATGTACACCTCCCGCCGAAAGGACATGATGTGTTTAGCCTGCTCATTGCGGCACCCAAGAGATAACATCGTAATCTCCGACACCACTGTACCATACAGAGAAAGCTCTTTTAAAATTAAATTGTTTTTCAGGAATGGGGGACAATTTGATATCAAGACTTTCACGGCTGGGGTGTCCAGTGGGGAGACCTGGACAAAATGTCCATTCTCGGTAGACAAACCGGTCGCAACAATTTCATGTACCAGCTGCTCTTCAGCTACGAATATAACCACACGTTTGTTCATCCGTGAAGCTGCACGGATTTTCTCAAGCCCGATTATGTTACCCACCGCAATAACGATGTCTTCCACGGTGACCTTCATTCAGAGGAACACAAACCACGCCATGTTTCTAGTCCAGGAGCCAGTTTTCAAGAGAGGCCGAGAAAATGAGTTTCGTGCAACACCCACTTCACAGTTGGTTTGTCATTTCAGGGTGCTTGGGATACATTGGATCGGATACATTGGATCTGTTTAGTGTATTTGTCGAAGGAGAGGGTTTGGTCAAAGATGATGCCAAGATTCCAGATGTGAGGGGAGGTGGATACTGGGATACCGTCGATGTTGAGGGCAAAGTTATTGGTGGATTTTATGAGCGTTTTTGGGCCAATGATGATTATTTCAGATTTATCATAGTTAAGTTTGAGGAAGTTAATTTGAAGCCAGGATTTTATTTCAGTGATGCAGTTTGTCAGGATAGAGTGGGTGGCGGTGGAGATGGACTTGGTGGAGATGAAAAGCTGGATGTCATCGGCGAAGCAGTGGAATTGGAGACCATGACGGCGGATTAAGTGACCGAGGGGGGGACAGGTAAAGGATGAAGAGGAGGGGGCCAAGAACTGAACCTTGGGGGACACCTTGGGGGAGGGGAGCAGTGGGGGATTTGCAGTTATTGATGGAGATGAACTGGCGTCTGTCAGAGAGGTATGATTTAATCCAAGAGAGGGCAGTGCCAGTAACGTTAAAGGTGGTTTCAAGTCGGGTGAGGAGGATGGTGTGATCGATGGTGTCAAAGGTGGCACTGAGGTCGAGGAGGATGAGAATGTTGAGGTTGCCAGCGTCGGAGGAGAGGAGAAGGTCGTTGGTGATTTTGAGGAGAGCAGTTTCAGGACTGTGGTTGGAGCGGAATCCGGATTGGAATGTTTCATACAGGTTATTGGCAGAGAGGTGATGTTTGAGTTGAGCGGCTACAGCGCGTTCCAAAACTTTTGACAGAAAGGGTAGGTTGGAGATGGGTCTGAAGTTGTTTAGGGTGTCAGGGTTTAGTCCAGGTTTTTTCAGAATGGGGGTAACAGCAGCAATTTTGAGGGATGGTGCGACGATGCCTGTAGACAGGGAGGAGTTTATTGTTGCAATGATAAGTGGAGAGAGAGCAGGAAGGGAGGACTTGACAAAGCTGGAGGGGATGGGGTCAAGAGTGCAGGTGGCAGTTTTCATTCCTATGAGGAGTTCAGAGAGGTCAGTAGGGGAGATTGGGGAGAATTGAGACAGGGGATGGCAGGATAAGGGGGGGCAGGTGGTTTGAGGGGGAGCGGGTGCGGCAGTGGTCAAGCTGTTGTAGATGTTTTCAACTTTGCATTGGAAGAATGAAAGGAATGAGATGCAGTTGTCTACTGTGAATGACTGGGTGGTGGTGTTCAGGGGGCTGAGGAGTTTGTTTATGGTAGAGAAGAGTGCTTTTGGGTTTCCGGAGCCAGAGTGGATAATTTGAGAGTAGTAGGCGGAGCGGGCGCGGGAGAGGGCATCTTTGTAGTGTTGTAGCTGGTCCTTGTAGGCTTGGGAGTGAATTGTGAGACCTGTTTTATTGCGGAGTCTTTCAAGTTGGCGAGCACGAGTTTTCATCAGGCGGAGTTCAGGGGTAAACCAGGGAGCAGAATGGGTGAAAGAAACTGTTTTGGTATTTATAGGCGCAAGTTGGTCAAGGCAGGAGGAGAGAATGTGGTTGTAGTAGGGACATCTGTAGAACAAATCCAGCCCTGACGTACAGTTAAATTGTGGCAGCAACAATAAATGGCAGGCACTTTTCTATGAGGGGGGTGGTGTCCAAGGCGTAAATCTGAGATTTTGACGGATTTCATTTATTTAATTTTTCTCTTAGCCCTGACAGGCAAGATACATCCAATTTTGTTGTGAAAGTTTCATTCATGAGTATGAGACATCTATATGTGTATGTTATAAAATAGTTTTATATTTCGCATGTCATAGCTGTTCATATAATTATGCAAAAATAATATCGCCTAATTCGACGAATTCCCGAAATTTCCAAATATTTTGCTATCAAAACATTTTACACAGTTGTCTATGTGTTGAAATAGTATTGATGTGATGAACAGCTCAGGCAGCAGGTGACATGGCGGACGAAATCAGATATTGGATGTTCTGCCAGAAAAGGCAGAAGAGTGAATGCCTACCACCAACATCTGACAGTATTAGGCAACACATTTATCGAGCTAACTATCAGTCATTCATCTGGAAGAAGTCATTACTCCCCAACCAAGCACTACCAAAGCCAGATGGTAATGGATGGAACATCGAAGATGGAATGTCTATGCCAGATCCATTTTGCTAGCATTGTCATCCAGGTAACTTCCACTGGTATACCACTCTTGTTTGACTGCATTAAGAAATGGTGTGACTGCTGGTTTTTTCCCATAGGTACTGCATTCCAGCATGGCTTGGCATGCTGCTGGGTTATCTAATGTGCGTCGTTTTCCTGAGTGGTCTGCATATGACTTCCTCTGTGGTTGTGGACCAAACTGTCCCTGCTGATACAACACAAGAGTTGTGGCATGGTTTGTGTGCTGACCATCTAACGTTTCTTCATTTATATCATTGCTGTCAGCAGCTGCTTGTATGAACACACCTGGCCAGATGTTTGATGGGGTGACAACATCCAGAAGATTGGACTTGGCAACAACTTCCATAGCTAGGCTGGTATCGACTGCTTCAACTTCTTCATAAGACGAACAGTGGCCCATGCGGTTGAGTATGTTGATGACTTGTTTCGAACCAGTCAGGTGGCGTACTGACATGGCGAGACTTACATGCTTGGGTGTTTTTACTCTGTCATGTAAAGCACTGTGTACAATATCTTGGCCAAGCATTATAACATGACGTTCATCTACTGCATTAGGGTTATCCTCAGTGTATGGTGGTGGAGCTGATTCCTTGCAGATGACAGAGCGCAGGAAGTTATATAGACTTTCTGGTAGCATGTCCTTGGACCTCCTGGGTCATGAAGACTCAATGGGCGAATTTGGATGCCTGCACAGTCCTTCAAATCGGTCCTGATGATCTGAGCAGCATGGTAAATGGTGCTCATCGGCCCAGTGTCTGCATCGTCATGGGTAACGTATGCTGTATCAGTAGTTGCAGTTTGTCTCTCTTTCAAATGAGCGGCGTTGATAACTTCACATAGTGAGATCTTGCTGGAGTATACCAATTGGGATTTGCTTCGATCCTGCTGTTGATGAAAAACCACACTGTCCTTGAAGTGATTATGGAGCCTTAGCTTGAGTCTGGCTGGTATAGCTATCTGCTGTTTTAACATCCATACCTGTCAGAATAGTCTTGTACTTTGCAAGAAGGCTGGTGAGCCCATAAGCCTTTCCTCGCTGGATGCCTACTTCAACCTAGGACATGAGCTTAGTAAAGGGATCTGAATAGACATCTTCTGTGCACTTCTCTTCCTTGTATGCATGGTACTTGAGGTTCGCTTTGCTTGTATACTGAGCTTTACATGGGTTGTGGTATTTAGCCTCAGCAGCTATCAGGTCAATGCCACCTATCTTGGTAAGCATGTCGTCGTCTCCCTTTACATATGCTGATTGCTGTATTGCGGTACACGCATCAAACGTTGTAATATTGTACAGTACCTTGCTCTTTCCATGGTACTTGCGTTGACAGAAGAGACACAACGACCAGTCCACAGCAGGTGCTGAACTTCTCAGCCGGGTTGTACTTTCGTCAACGTCCTTCAAACAGCAATCCTCTGCTGGCTTTCCATGGACATACTTAAGATTGTGTGAGCTTGTGTACGACTGGTAACATGCACGATGCCAAACAGTTTCCATAGTGTGCAACGTTTCAATATAAGTCTCGAGACGTTGGTAGGTTTCATCACGTCTGTATTTTGCAGCTGATACAAACTTTACAATTCATTCATCACCTGCTTTCCTTAAATCTGAAGCTGTGTTTGTTTGGCAGACGATGCGTTTTTTCCAATCGATTAGTTTCATGCGTTTTTGTGGTAGAAGTGGGAAAGATTCCTCTGCACTACTCTCGCTCGCCATGCTTCGGTTGTTATGTTCCTTGCTTCTTATTCAGACAACTGCAAAATACAAAGTGCAGTTTCATGTTAAAACAATATTATGATATTTCATCACATCAATACTATTTCAACGCATAGACAACTGTGTAAAATGTTTTGATAGCAAAATATTTGGAAATTTTGGGAATTCCTCGAATTAGGCGATATTATTTTTGCATAATGATATGAACAGCTATGACATGCGAAATATAAAACTATTTTATAACATACACATATAGATGTCTCATACTCATGAATGAAACTTTCACAACAAAATTGGATGTATCTTGCATGTAGGGGCTAAGAGAAAAAATAAATAAATGAAATCCGTCAAAATCTCAGATTTACGCCTCGGACACCACCCCCTCATAGAAAAGTGGCTGCCATTTATTGTTGCTGCCACAATTCAACTGTACATCAGCGCTGGATTTGTTCTACAGATGTTCCCCAATCACCTGGAAGTGACAAACCAACTGTGTAGTGGGTATTGCACGAAACCATTTTGAGCAGATTCTGGCTCCTGGACTATAAAGGGAGGGGTACTTTGCGCCTCCCTTTGATTATTCAAGACGATATAAAAGACTTCAAAAAGTAAGAAAAAAAAAATTCAACTCAGAAGGGACTCAAACCTACAATCCCCAGTTTGAAGAATCTGATGTCTTATCCATGAGGCCATTAATTCAGCACATTATATTTGGGTAATAATATTTTGAAGAGTTATAAAGTGTGTATATATTTTTATATACATCATTTTAAAGCAAAAACTATGACACTTAGGTGGAATTTATTTTGAAAGCCATTAACTAGACCTATTGGCCGATGTATATTACAATTTCAGCTAATTTCAATGTTTCGCCCTTGAGATATGAGTGCCAACACATTGTTGAGCGACAGACGGACGGACGGATGGATCGACCGTTGGATGGACAGACAGACACCAATGTGATTTTGAGGGTTTTCTAAATAAAACTCAAGAATGTGGAAACAGACGTTGCTGAAATTTGGAACATATTACCTCGATGTACAAAGCTTCTGAAACATCCCTCAACTTCTGAAATTTGCAGCCGATTTCGTCCAATAGAAGCTGAGAAACGTATTTTCAGTCCCCATGTTAAAGCTTCATACAGAGAAACGATCTCTTATATAAAGGGGGCGCTTTGCAACTGTGCGACATCCTGCCAGCCCATTGATTTGATAAACAGATATTACTTATTAATGTAGGTGCATTTTTGTTTTGTATCATTATACCAATGAGCCATAATACAGGTGTGAGAGCTCTAGAATAAGTGCGACATATAAAATGAGTTGACAGGTATGATATCAACACCACATGTTGACGGGTATGACTACTTTTACACATGAGATGCAATTCCAACAGGTATTATTTACATTTTATACTCGCTTTTTCCATAATTATTTCCGATACCGGATATATCCTTCTGGATAGACCAGGTGAGGATGTGACACTTTGCTAGATTAAATAACATGTTCATCTGTCAGCCCAGCATCTGATTCCTTCAAGTGAGGATGTGACACAAGTGAAGTGTCCTCTGTCATTGGGACGGGCGGTCACCATAAGGCATGATGTGGAATCATCTGAAAAGTGTAAATGAGGGTCTTTCATCAGATAAATCAATGACATATATGAGGACAAAACTGTGCCCAGAACTTTTTTGAGGCACTCTGAAAGAGGAGATTTATATGAATTTACAAGGAACCTCAACACGCAGGAGGAGGCCATTAGGTCCATCAAGTCTGTGCAATCATGCCAACATCTTAGTATCCGCCTCCCAACCTCCCAAACCACTCTGCCTGCCTAACTGTCATCCTAACTCTCCTCTTCTTTACTCTTAAACTGTGCCCCTTTGTCCTGTTAGTGTCCATTCTGCTGAAAAATGATTCTGCACTTATTTTGTCTGTACCAGTGTTTCTCAGCCAGATTTTCTAGACGACCCACCCGTTCTGGCATTTGGTCACCATGACGCCTGTTATCACCGACATTCTACAATGGTTGAAAAAATAAGACAGGAATGAGGATTTTGAAAATCTCACTTTACTTGGAATATACTGGGTTTATTCGAGTGGGATTTACTTTTTAAACCCAAATGGGGAAAACTGGGCTGGGCCAATTAGTGCCAACCCTAACTTACAGGAGTAAGAAAAAGGCCGGAACCTGGGCCATTTTTATTTTTTTTGCACACGTGTCAATTTGGGGACATCATAGCTCACTCTCGACGTCAATCAGTCCGTTTCTAGCTTTCGTTTCGATCACGACTAAGATTGAGTTGAGAATGCAAGTTCACCATTGTAAGTCGTTGGGAACGTCACAAGGACTTGTGTAACTACTTAGCGCAGACAGCTCGCGACTCCTCCGGAAGCTCACTCACGGCAACCCTTCAATCTATAGTCTACACCCTTCAAATCTTACACATCTCTATCACATTCTCTCGTAATCATCTCCTTTCAAATGTGCAAAGTCCTGTCTACTCCAGCCTCTCTTCATAGCTTAGTCTACCTTAGTTAAAAAATCTATTTAACATTCCCACTCGCAGTCACTCTTTGCGTCCTATCACTAAGTCAGTATCCAATCCAGCTAGCTATGTGACCAGCCACTCCAGAAACCTTCACCTTTGCTAACAACCTCCAATTTGGTACCTCATCAAAACTTTTTGCAAGTCAATATACACCACATCCACTTCACTTCCCTAATCTAACCAGTCAGAACTGTCTCATATAACGCCAATCAATTTATTAAAAACATGACCTCTCTTTAGCAAATCCACGCTGACTACTCTTAATTAGTTTGAGATTATTTAAATAGTTCCCTATATGTTCCTTAATTAATGACTCCAACATCTTCCCTACAACTGGAGTCAAACTAACAGGTCTAACTTATAGATCCACAATTCTTCTCCGGAACCTTTGTTAAAAAACGGTGTTACATTTGCTATTCTCCAAATCTCTGGTACCTGTCCTGATTCAAACAAGTTGGTAAAGATATCCACTAATACCACCGCTGCAGAACTTTATCATCCCTTATTAGTCCCCTACCGGTGTACACCGGAAGGGACTATAGGTTTGCACTCCTTCCCTCCGTCTGTCAGTCTGTCAGTCTGTCAGTCCGTCACGCAAAGAACAGTTTTCCAGACTTTTTTTTCTAAACTCTTGATGCTAATGATTTCAAACTTGGTACATGGTTTCCCCATGATAAGTTACAGATCAAGTTCGAACTTCACGACGTTTCGATCATTTTTGACAAAGTTATGGCACTTTGAACTTTGGGAATTTCCCCAACAGTTTTCCGGATGACAGACTGCCGGTAGGGGACATGTATTGCAGCGCAATACTCAGAATGCTTGTTAGTCCCCTACCGGTGTACACCGGAAGGGACTATAGGTTTGCTGTCAGTCTGTCAGTCTGTCAGTCCGTCAGGCCGTCAGGCCGTCACGCAAAGAACAGTTTTCCAGACTTTTTTTCTAAACTCTTAATGCTAATGATTTCAAACTTGGTACATGGTTTCCTCATGATAAGATACAGATCAAGTTCGAACTTCACGACATTTCGATCATTTTGGACAAAGTTATGGCACTTTGAACTTTGGTAATTTCCCCAACAGTTTTCCGGACGACAGACTGCCGGTAGGGGACATGTATTGCAGCGCAATACTCAGAATGCTTGTTTTTCTAGTTGTTTCTTTACTCCCTCTACTCCTCCTTGGATCCCCACTAAAAGCCCTTGCTCTTCGCTGAGATAGATACTCTCAGCTATTGGAAGTTCCCCTGACTGTTCTTGTCTAAATGTGGAAACAATCGATTGATTAAGCGGCATGCCAGGTTATTTTCCTAACTAGCCTCTGTTTACCCCTATACTATACCGATGTGTCAGACTCTAGTCTTGTTATTTTGTACTTTATGAATGCCTTCTGTTTATCTGCAATAACACTGATTACTGGAATATAACTTGTCTGCACATAACACAATTGTTCTTTGAAAATTGCAGATTTATCTGATGCAGACCACTCAAACGTGAGCTTTTCCCAATCTAAAGTGCCTAACTTTCTTCTCATTCCCTCAAAGTTTACCTTCCTGAAATCTAACAGATTTACCCGACTATCCTGAATTCCGCATCTCAACAATATACCGAGTTGTACACACTATATTGTGGTCACTTGGACACAGATGTTCTCCTTCCTCCACATTGTCGACCATATTGGGATCATTGCTTAAAAAACTAGATGATATTCATAGAATACTTACCCTGCGCAGTCAACTTGTTGCGAGCCAGCTCTTCTGTTTTTGAAAAAAAAAATTATTTGATCCAATATGTCTGCCAGACCACGTGAGCGATTACATCATAAATTTATATTCTCTAATATAATTGTTGCATAGATCATGCTCAATACGTTTAAAACTGATCAGACTAAGCATTGTCCCTGTCGAATTATGACGTCATAATTATGGCACCAGTGACGTCATCATTAACAACACATATTCCCCATATGGAGTTCTTTACAATGAGCCATGTTTCAATTTTTTCCATGCAGCGGTTTTGGAGACATAGAGGTGCAACATTTTTCTTTTTTTCCAAGATGGCACCTCTGCCACATGACCTATGACGTCATGTTCATCATTAAAATATTCTACAGGAGGAGGTGCTGCTATGGTGAAAATTCTGTGCCAATCAGACCAACAGTTGCGAGAAATTTTTTTCACAATGATCGATAACTGTTGTACTTGTCAAATTGTGACGTCATAATTAAGGCAGCGATGACATCACCATCAACATATCTTATTCCTCATGGTGAGTACTTGACAATGAGCCATGTTTCAATTTTTTCCATTGAGCGGATTGGGAGATACAGACGTGTAACGTTTTTCCAAGATGGCGTCCGTACCACGTGACCTATGACATCATAATTATGAATAAAAAAATTCTACAGGCGGAGGCGCTTCCATGGTAAAATTTCGTGTCTACTGGACCAACGGTTGCCGAGAAAATGTATTTTTAAAATGCCAAGAAAATGAATTGAAAGGGAGGGGGGAGGAGGGAGTTTAGAAAGTGGATGATTAATGAAAAACAAACATTTATTACAAACTGGGTTTATTGTGATTTTCAAGTCAGAGATCTGTTTAAAAACGATAGAGGAGGGGTGGAATGAAGGTGAGTTTGGAGAATGTAGGGAGGAGTTCCTGTAATAGGTTGAATTTTTTTTTGAAGTGGAATGAATTGAAGAGGAAATTGAAAAAAGCCTTTTAAATTGGAAGAAAAACAGCGTGTTGTAATAAACAACTGAATAAAACACTGCAGGGGAAAGTTCAAACATATTTAAATCTGTCAATGACACAATCTGTCAATTTTCTGACCCGGATCTCAGTAAACGGGGCATATTCTCTTCTAGACTTGGTTATGACAAACTTCCCTGTAAATGTCTGCTGCTCTTCTTCTGGTCCAATCGGTTCTTCTGATCATGTGCTTGTTAAAGTGGATATCTCTCTGGCCATTCTCAGAGAGCCTCCTCAGCATCGACGAGTCTGGCATTTCACTCAGGCTGACTGGCATGGTCTTCAAGCAGCCATCAATCATCTGGACTGGTCTCCCATCACTACTGCCTCTGACATCAACACTTCCTGGGAATTCTTCCAAAGTAAACTGCTCTCTCTCATGCACAGATTTATCCCATCTCATCTTCAGTTGTCATACCCTTCCTCCCATCAATGGTTCACTGAATCTTGTGGTGAGGCAGTTTCCCTGAAACAACTTGCCTTTGCCTCTTGGAAGGCAAATCCAACTGAAGGCAATCTCAGTTCCATCCACCAAGCTCAGAACAAGTGTGTGTCCACCCTCAGGAGAGCCAGGAAACAATATCTCTCTACTCTCAAGACTGAACTCTCAAACTGGTCTCCTTCCTCCAAATCCTGGTGGCATCTGGTCAAGTCTGTTTCTGGTGTTTGTTCCCCCTCCATCCCCTCCCTTACCTCAAATGGCTACACAGTTAACACTGCAGGTGACAAAGCCAAATGCCTCAACTCTGTGTTTGCCTCAAAATATTGTGTCCCAAACCCATCTCTCTCTGTACCCACCTTACCCAGTCAAACCCAGCTGTTCCTGGACCCTGTGTCCTTCTCTCATGACAAGGTGGAGAAGTTTCTGTCAAACCTCGACTCTGATTCTGCAACTTGACCAGAGGGCGTCAGCCCAGGGGTCCTAAAATCCTGCTCTGCTGCTCTTTCACACCCTCTCTCTATTCTCTTCACCCTCTCTTTTGCTCAAGGTCATCTGCTATCAGTTTGGAAATCAGCCAACATTACCGCTTTACACAAAAAAGGTGAAAAAGCAGATCCTTGCAACTACAGATCAATCAACCTGCTTCCAATTATCAGCAAAGTCATGTCAAATATCAAATATATCAAATCCTTCCTCTTCTCCAATGGTTTGATCTTTGATCATCAATTTGGTTTCAGACCAGGGCACTCTACTCTGGACATGCTGCTTCTGCTGTCTCGACAATGGATGGAGGTCCTCAATGCCAAACAGGAAATCTTAGCTGTCTCCCTTGACATATCACGTGCCTTCGATATGGTCTGGCACCCCGCTCTGCTCACCAAACCCTCTTCCTTTGGTATCCATGGAAATCTCCACGCATGGCTTGCGGACTTCCTCGCTGGTCGTAGTCAATGTGTGGCCGTGAATGGATTTATCTCATCTCCCCTTCATGTTCAGGCTGGAGTTCCCCAAGGCAGTGTTCTGGGCACTGTGCTTTGGCTGGTCTTCATCAATGATCTCTCCGACTCTCTGGAAAATCCTCTCTATCTCTTTTCTGATGACTCCACTCTCTGCCGCTCCATTTCTCATCCCTCAGATCTTCAGTCTGCAGCCTCGACCTGGACAAAATCACAGACTGGTCAAACAAGTGGAACATGTCGTTCAATCCTGACAAATCTTTATCTCTCCGAAAAGACCGACTGGACAACCCTCCCATCTACTTTCTCATCAATCCTATCCAAGAAGTTTGGTCACTCAAGATTTTGGGTCTCACTATCTGCCATGATGTTTCCTGGGAAAACCACATTTCCAAGCTGGCCTCCCAAGCCAGTCGCATGCCAGGGCATGAAAGCCCACATAGTCTTGTTTCTCACTGTCTTAGAGTCCTTTAGGTGCTTTTTTGCAAACTCCAAGTGGGCTTTCATGTGTCTTTCACTGATCGGCTTCCGTCTGGCCACTCTGCCATGAAGCCCAGATCGGTGCAGTGTTGCAGTGATGGTTGTCCTTCTGGAAGTTTCTCCCATCTCCACACAGGATCTCTGGAGCTCAGCCAGAGTGACCACCGGGTTCTTGGTCACCTGTCTTACCAAGGCCCTTCTCCCCCGATTGCTCAGTTTGGCCGGGCGGCCATCTCTTGGAAGAGTCCTGGTTGTTCCAAACTTCATCCATTTAAGAATTATGGAGGCCACTGTGCTCTTGGGAACCTTCAATGCAGCAGAAATATTTTTGGAGGCTTCCGCAGATCTGTGCCTCGACACAATCCTGTCTCTGAGCTCTGCAGGCAGTTCCTTCGACCTCATGGCTTGGTTTTTGCTCTGATATGCATTGTCAGCTGTGAGACCTTATATAGACAGGTGTGTGCCTTTCCAAATCATGTCCAATCAATTGAATTTACCACAGGTGGTCTCCATTCAAGGTGTCGAAACATCTCAAAGATGATCAAGAGAAATGGGAGGCACCTGAGCTAAATTTCAAGTGTCATAGCAAAGGGTATGAATACTTATGGCAATGTGATATTTCAGTTTTTTCTTTTTAATAAATTTGCAAAACTTTCTAAAATCCTGTTTTCGCTTTGTCATTATGGGGTATTGAGTGTCGATTGATGAGGGGAAAAATGAATTTAAACGATTTCAGCATAAGGCTGCAACATTACAAAATGTGTAAAAGTGAAGGGGTCTGAATACTTTCTGAATGCACTGTACCCTTTAGACCCCTAAAACCTCTAGACCTTTGCCTCACTTAAGTACCTTTTGACCCCTTAGACCTTAACACCATTTAGACTCCTTACACCCTTCAAACAGATTCGACAACTTGGACCCTCAAGACCATTTAGAGCTTTAGACCACTTGGACCTTTTTAGATCCTTTTTACCTCCTTGAGAGATGAGACCCTTTCGATCCCTTAGACACTAACTACTATTGGAACGTACCCTTTCGATCTTTGGACCATATATAACCTTTTAAACGCACACCACGCAACATATATGGTCTTCTTGCAAAGCACAGACTATACTTTTTCAGCAAGTAATGCGCAAACTCTATCCACCCAGGGGGGATGAAAAAACACCGACCCACTGATGACCCACTGAAAAACACTGGTAGATGGTAAACCCTCAAATGAGGTGAAGTCTTTGTCAACCCCAGTTAGTAAGTCTATTAATTACGCACTTTTTTAAGCGTGAGATGGACCCTTATTACATCTATTAATTATTTATTATTGGTCCACCTTGACTACGTCTATTAATTACCTCTATA
This sequence comes from Myxine glutinosa, assembly GCF_964187855.1. Taxonomy (NCBI): domain Eukaryota; kingdom Metazoa; phylum Chordata; class Myxini; order Myxiniformes; family Myxinidae; genus Myxine; species Myxine glutinosa. The sequence continues at coordinate 207,489,198 of NC_136262.1, read as the reverse complement.
AATTACAGATTATTGGAACATACCTTTCAGACATGTAGACCTTTCAGGCCCTTACATCTTTTGGACACCTTCAGACCATTTATACACTGAAGACCTTTTATACCCCAAAGTCCCTTAAGACCTTTAGACCCTTAATAACCCAAGACCCCAAAGGCCATATCGATCCTTTTAGACCCTGTAGACACAAAGATCAGGAAGACCTTTTAGATCCCGAAGACTCTTTCGACCCTTCATAACTGAAGACCCCAAAGACCAGTAAGAAACATTAAGACAATTTCGACCCTGAAGACCCATTTGACCCCGAGGGATCCATAAGACCCCAAAGACCCTTTAGGACCATTTAGGACCATCCTATAGAACCCTTCGTCCTCTAATGACACAATATACCCCGTTAGATCTTCTGTCTGAGGGCCTTCTGCAATAACACTGGAGGTTCACCAGTCATAATAAAAAGGCCTCCCATTGGAAAACCACCTCGGTACTAAAAGGGTGCAAAATCGAATTAATGAATTAAATGTATATTTCTTTTTTTGTTTTGTTTTTTTGTTTCAGGTTCTGTTCATTTTGGTTAGTGACAGGGAAAAGTTCCACGTAGAATAAAAAAAAGTCCCACCTAGCAAAGAGAGAACAGTTTCCATGACAACAATTTCACTCCCATTATAATGAAATGGGATATTTGTGTGATTTTATTATTGCCAAATCTCAGAGGAATTTTTCAAGATATCAGATTGAAACTTACACAGCTTATTTGTACTAATGTGTAGTGTATGTGCGTAAAATACGTTCAAAATTTGTCAAAGATCATCGTCAATTCTATCCAAAACATGTAAAACACCCATTAGGCTGCAATTGGAAAATGTATAAACCAAATTTGTTATGTGCAATATTCCATCATGTAAAACAATTGATGGGTCAACCTTTCCAAATGATCAAATTGCTGTTTCCATGGCAACTATTGTTTATTTGGATCTCGCAAGTATCGTACTATGCACGACATCTTTTATTTTTTGTCAGATATCGTTTCTGTGTGCAGGATGTCGCAAAAGGTTGTGGATGGATTCGGACGAAATTTGGTGGACATGTTGGCTTTGTTGGGTGTGTGACGAGTTTATTTGATTGTGGGGAAGATCCAGATCCGGATATGATAAAAAAAAATTATTTATTTTTAAGTCATATCATGTGATATCAGATGTAATGTGATATGAGATGTAATGTGATATCAGATGACATCATGCGATATCAGAGATATTAGATGTGATATCATGTGATATCAGATGTAATGTGATTTAAGTGATATCAGATGACACTAAAAATGTCATGTCACGAGATTGAGGAGAACTTATCCAATGCATCTGCCAGAAAGAAAGGCAAATACGAAGACCTGGTAGCTGAATGTGAACATAGAGGACGGTCTGTAAACTACTTTCCAGTAGAAATAGGGAGTAGAGGATTTTAGAATACATCTTTCAGCAAATGCCTTGTCATTTTAGGCATTCCAAAAGGCAAGAGGAAGATTATTATGGATAAAGCATCCAAAACGGCCCTTAGAGCGAGATATGTCATCTGGCTATGCAGAAGCTCAAAGGCCTTCAGACAAATAGAATTACTGCCCACACCAGAAATATGCTCTGAGGGAAGAGGGACGGTTGAGCGCTCATAAAACCGGCTTAACCCACAAAATTCTGGTCTGAAGTCCAGAAACCTCAGAGTACAGTTTTGAGTATAGTATAGTTTCAGATTGTTGTTCCAGACGGAGATATTCTGCAACAATGTGAAGATTTTTTCGTAAAGTCATCTTCATTATTTCAGGAGTGCTCCTCCTAAAAGGGGTGATTGGAAGGCTCTGAAGATTACTGCGCTGGTGCTTCATCAATGCATTACCCCCTTCGCCATTGAGAGATGGGGCCAAAAACGATATATAATACGATATCTCAAAACATTTTTAATGGATTATGACAAAACTGGGTGAATCAGTTTTTGGTGGTGGTTCGTGTGCAGCTGTGGGTGCGGCTGATGCAATGCTTCTCTATAAGACTATAAACAGTCAGCTGGCACCGGTACTCATTTTCCGGCTTTGGAAGGATGACAGGCTGAGTCAACCCAGCTGGTGTTAATTCAATGGCTTGACGGTGGCTTGAACAAAGGCCCGAAGATATCAAGCCAGGCACCTTAATCAGTTGTGTATGTGGCAAGAACAAGCCAATTCGATTTTGGTTCAGGTCCGGATCCAGATCTGGTCCATCAGTTGGATACAAAACGTGAACTGTTCAGCCTTGCGGAGGTAAGCGCTCTACCGAGTGCCGTTCTCGTTTATGCTGTTTTTATAAACGTATTGAATGCAGAACATAATTATTTGAACGGTTGTCTCGATAACGACAATGCACGGAATCAAATATTACGTCCAGTATTTTGTTCCAGTATAAATGAGAGTTTTGTACCTGAAGCATGTTCTCGTCTGTGGAAAATGGTATGAAAACCCCTGTCTCGTACAATGTTTATGCAAATCATGGTTTCAGATAAATTGGAAATAACACTGGAGGCAACTAATTTCTACTGAATTGGATCATGAAGGACCCCATCTGAAAGTAATATAAATCCTGTGGCCTCAAAATCTTGTTTTCAAAAAACAATCAATTGGTGTGTGATTGCATACCTGCACGAGAGATAATCTTTCCAACTCTTTTCTGAATGATTAACATTTTATCCAGTTTGGGTTTCAGTAGGTTGCCCTAAGCAAGTTACCCTAAATGCTTTAATTTGTGAGCACCTCAAAAGAACTAAGGTGGGAAACAGGAGCACCAACACAGGGTAGGGATCCATACTCCAGAGCTCCAGATGGATGGCACATAGTGTGACCGATGACTTACAGGGAATGTCATTTTAAAAGTGGTGTCTAGGGAAGTAGGTTGGAAAATTTAATTGCCTATCTTGGTGGAGGGAAAGTGTAAATGTTTCACTTTCTGGCATTGGACGTCATGTTCCAAGTATAGGGGAGAATTTTGATGCAGAATAAACGGATTCCTATCTCCTGCCTTCCCACACTTTTACTGCTGTTCCCACCGCTCCACTCCGCATTTTTGCCGCACTCCAGCAAGCAGGCTTCATCGTTGGACTCACATGTATGTGTCTGGCTTTGTCTCCTCACCCCAGAATATCTGAACAGGCTCCTGAGAACTCCTGAATTATTTGTTTTAAGTACACATTTTCAGGCACCTGCATGAGGCTGGGAAAGCAGACATGAAATAAATAATTAATCCGAGCACAATTCTGAGGCATGTCACGGTCACTTGAGGTATGAACGACGGTGTGTTCCTCAAAGATTTAGAAACACTTTAGGTACAAAAGAGGAGATGGTCCTCAAAGTTTCTGACTTCTGGAGGAGAGAGGAGGTTATTGAGAATGCTGGAAAAGTAGAATAAGGTCTGAAGGGGTGCATTTTTGTGAAATAAGTTAAAGTTCATGGATAACTGTTGGAACATTTCACTGGTTGTGTGGGTGGACGTAACATTTGTAGTGAGTAGCCATGATTGCTAGAGAACGATTCCTCATCCTCAAATTTTTAGATCTGGCTGTTCTGTACAGAGCTCGTGCCTCTGATGCGAAATAAATGTCCACATAAAACATTGCCTCCGGGCATGCATTACTGTCTGACACCTTCTCAGGATTATTTATGTACAATATCGAGGCTCATCAATGAGCAAAATTACAGATGGTATTAGGCAATCATAAGGGTATAATTTATATAAGGGTATAAGGCAAGCACACATCATGTTTTGGAGAAACAGAATTGGAGGCATTACTTTTCAACACACCCTCATATGTGAAGGATCGGATTGGAGCCGATTTATGCCTTAGGGCAGTGGTTCTTAACCTTTTTAAAGGCGCCGAACCCTAACAAAACCCACCGAACACTCGCGGAACCCCTCAAATTTAACCAAAAAATTAAGAAGAATTGCATCTTAATGCGTTTTCTGTTCTTCTTTTCGGGAGGCGATCTGGGAAATGCGTGGTTTTGTTTTGGCAAGGGCCACACTCAAATCATTATCGCATGCAAGCCTGCTCCTTTTCTTTGTTTTAATGTCCACCAGTTTCGAAAACGCATGCTGCAGAGATACGTTGTAACGAACGGCGTGAGGATCTCAAGGGCAATTTTAGCGATGTGAGGATACCCTTCCATTTGGCGGCACCAAAACGTTGAGAGCGTTGTTGAGTCTGACTCTGCTGAAGTTTGATGAGGTCGTCAAGGTATTGGTCATTGACATCTGCCGTTGCAACGTCGAAAGTAAACCGCTGCCGCACCCATGCTGCTCTTGCTCTTGGTCGGGGAAGTAGCTGTCGAATGACTTTCCCCAGCTCATCGAAGTGCGTGGCAATAACTTACTTCAGCTCCCCCGGTACAGCAGTGCCTCCAACTTACGCACTCGTCCAGTAGCGAAAAGTTCATGAAGTTGTCGTTCTCTGTTCGCCGCCTCCACAATGGTAACTTATTTCGGAAAGCGCTCAGCTTTTCTTCAGATTCGATGACATTCACTCCACCGCCCTGCATCTGGCAATTGAGATGATTGAGTGCGTCGTAGATGTCAGCCAGGTACGCCAAGGCGAGGATGAACTCTGACTCTTGGAAGTGCGTTGCATGGCACTGCTGGTGTTCTTGCAAAAACAGGGCTAATTCTACACGAAGGCAAAAACATGGCTCACTACCTTCCCTCGTGATAACCATCGAACGTTAGAGTGGTAGACAAGGACTTCGAATTCACAACCGATTTCATTGCACAGCTCTTTGAAGATGCGATGATTCAGAGCACGGCTTCGCACGTAATTCACAGTTTCAACGACGATTTTCAGAACATTGGCCAGTTTTGGAGGCAGGGTTTTTGATGCCAGCGGCTGTCTGTGCAGGACGCAGTGTGTGTTGATGATGTGTGGTGCATCGGCCTTCACCAGCGCTCCAAAACCGGAGATGCATCCCAGCATGGCTGGAGCTCCATCCGAGCAAACTGCAGACACCATGTTCCACGAGAGGCCGTTGCTTCTGAAGAAGTCGTCCACAAGCTTCTTCACGTCAGCTGCCTTTGTCGTTGTTGTGAGAGGCTTGCAGAACAGAAAGTCTTCCTTGATCTCGTCTCCTTTGACATAACGCACAAATAATATGAGCTGGCTCAAATTCGAAACGTCGGTGGTCTCGTCGAGTTGAAGGCTGAATTTCGTCGGGCTCGCGACTAAATCTGCAACTACATGGGCGAGGATGTCATCGCTCATGTCGTCGATTCTGCATCTGATGGTGTCATTTGAGAGTGGAATGAGAGACAACTTGTTTTCAGCAGCTTTTCCCACCATGATGTTGGCCATCTTCAACGCGGCCGGTTTGATGAGTGTCTCGCCAACGGTGTGCGGTTTGCCCTGCTTTGCGATCAGGTACGCAACTTCATATGACGCGGTGAGGATCGTTTTGTCAATTGGAATGAAGCTGAGAGTGGCCAAGGTAGCATTTGCGGCAAATCGGACTCTCTTCAATTTGAATTCATCCAGCGTTGCGTCTTTGTACTGCCCCTCGCCATGCAGGTTTTGAAGTGTTCCCGTAGTTTTGCTGGTGCGAGGCTGGAGTTGCTCAACTTGACATTGCAAAGCATGCATTGAGGACGCTGACTTTCGTCCCGTTCCGTCAAACACGTGAACCCATACCGCACGTAATCCTCCGACTACTTCCTTTTTTTGCTCGACACTGCAAAAAAAAAAAAAAGTAACAAACTGATCTTGATTGAGTTCGGGCAAATAATTATATGACAAAATTTTAAAAATGAACATGCTTAAATATAATCAGTACCCCTCTGAAAACTGAGAAATTTTAACGAAGAAAACATAACTTATAGTTAAGGTGACGGGATTTATTATCGACTCAACTCTGTTACCTCAAATCCCATTATAATATTACATAGAAAACTGTGAATTGTTAGTTTTGAATTGCGACCAAAGGAGTTATATCACCTCCACCTAATTTTCGGAGTAATTCAATCATATTTTATAATCACCATCCACCTTTGACTTTAATATAACTCTGAACCCGCCCTGCATATCCACAAACATTTCAAACTTACTTTTCAATTAATCAGTAACTCCAAAGTAAGGCGCGACCAATGACGCACAGCACACGGCAAGCTAATATCGAGGCTATTCACTGGAATATCCGAACACCTGCAAAGTCCAAAATCCAGTAAGTAAGTAAGTAAGTAAGCACCATCAACAGAATAATTAGCAAGTTGCTCATTGATTCAACTTACTACAGTCAGTGTGAAACAACTTATTTTAAACACAGACCAGAGAAACCATGAATGGGATGGGAATACAATTACAAATAACATTTCCATTCGTTCGCAACATACATAGCAAAATAATAATATTAATAATAAGCGTAATTACACATAGATTCAAAATTGATACAAAACTAAAAAAACTTTTAAAAAATTGCAATGCGTTTCGGAGGACCTCCGCCTAACCCCTGAGACTGGCTCACTGAACCCCTGGGGTTCGGTCGAACCCAGGTTAAGAACCACGGCCTTAGGGCACTCCAACCTCTACTGGGAGTGGACATGACGGGATCCGTTTTCCATGTGCGTTGACTACATAAGTGGATGAAATTAGCAAGTCGGAAAAGAAGGTGCCCTTGTATTTCATGTTCAGAAAGTTTGGTAAGCAGTACAGGGTGTCAGACCTTGCTGAATTCCGGAGATATGTCTGGAGACTCGGCATTGAACTTTTGGTTGAGATGCAGTGCTTCCATTCATCATCAAGAGTGAAGCAGCAGTATATCTGAGGTTGATTGGCTGGGACAGAATCCAAAATGATGGTCAACTCAGGCTGATTGAGAAAACAAGAGATGTCAGGTGTGATGATGCATTGTGTGACCCTACTATTAATTGGAAGTAAGGTAACCATCCTGTACTTGAGATGATCTGTTTTTACACCCTACTTATGTATGTGTTAGTGATGTTGACCATCATCCAAGCCGATGGGAGATGATATAAAGTGAAGGACAGGCTGAAGAGAGTAAACAGTAGACGTGCAAGAGCAGCAGAGCACGATTTCTCAATATGGACACTGATCTCGTTTGGGCCTGTTGCTGACGCAGAGTTAAGGCAGGTCAAACCTTTCTCTAATGAAAAAGTCAGTGACCAGAAGGCATTTTGTATAAGGGAATAAGGTTGCGTTGGTTGAGTACATAAGGGACAGAGAGGATTGGGTTGAGTACTTGAGCTTTGGGGACAACCACCAAGTTAAGACCTTCACCCTTGTCTCAAATGAGTTTAATTTACAACTTGCAATTTGAAGCCATTTTGTTTCCATCGAGCACATGTCCATTGTGCATGAAGGGTAATGTGTCCGTTTTGTAATATAGCTGTCTTTCTCCATGCCCAAAATAAAGATTATATTACTTAATGATTTTTTTTTGTTCTTCCAATACATCAGAATAAGCATACAATCAGAAAGGATTGATTTAACCTTAAAACTTGCAGACTTCCTTTCTGGTCGCAGTCAACGTGTGGTCCTGAATGGAATTCTCGCATCTCCCCTTCCTGTTCAAGCTGGAGTTCCTCAAGGTAGTGTTCTGGGCACTGTGCTTTTTCTGGTCTTCATCAATGATCTCTCCGACTCTCTGGAAAATCCTCTCTATCTCTTTGCTGATGACTCCACTATCTACCGCTCCATATCCGAACCCTCAGATCGGCAGGCAGCAGCCTTTTCGCTCTCTGCAGACCTGGACAATATCACAAACTTGTCAAACAAGTGGAACATGTCTTTCAATCCTGACAAATCTCCCATTCTCACTTTGTCTCTCCGAAAAGACCGTCGGGACAACCCTCCGATCTACTTTCTGAACAATCCTCTTGAAGAAGTTCTGTCACTCAAGCTTTTGGGTCTCACTATCTGCCATGATCTTCACTGGGAAAGCCACATTTCCAAGCTGGCCTCCAAAGCCAGACGCCGACTGGGCATCCTCCGTCGTGCGAAGTCCTTTCTGGGCACACCTGAGCTCCTCACCACATACAAGGCTTTCATCCGCAGCTCAATGGAATACTGCTCTCCCCTCTGGGCTGGTGCTCCTGCCTCACACCTAGCTCGGCTTCACGCGGTTGAAACCAAAGCTTTCAGAATAATTGGAATCTCCTGCGATGAAGCTGAATCTGAGGGCATTTCTCTCTCTCAGCGCAGACAGGTAAGTGGTCTTTCTGTCTTCTGCTGACTCCTGTCGAGGCTTGCTCCCCCTGTTCTGTCTGTGCTCTGTCCCTCAAATATTCCTGCAGGATGCATAAGATCTGCCAGTAAACCTCTTCTGGTGAAACTACCAAAATCAAGACTCTCTGCTCACCTTCACTCGTTCATTCCTCTTTTCTCCCGCCTCTGGAACAAACTCCCGCACTCTCTTCAATCACTCTCCTCCCTCCAGGTCTTTTAAACAGCTGTTCACCACCATCTCTTATCTTCCCCCATCCAAAACCTTCACCTTTTCTACCCATATTAAAACGTCCCAAATCCGCCTCTTTAAATCCGAAACTTCCTTCCTGAAATTCCTAGAAGTGTTCATTTGCTTTATACCCTGTACCCCTCCCTCCTCCCCCAGCCGTCCCCCTTCCACAGATCTACCGGCGTCCCTGTTCCCTACTGTTGTTGTGCTTGTGTGCTTCCCTCTCTCCCCCTCTTGTCTCCCACTCCCTTTCATTGCATGTTCATGTGTCTGTGCATGTTTTCATGTGCAATGTGTTAGCTCTTACACGAGCCTCGATGCTGTATAATATATATATATATATATATATATATATATATATATATATATATATATATATATATATATATCTCACAGAAACCAGGCCAAAATTAAGTTTAATACGCGAGTAAAGGTTTACCCTGATGAGTTCCTGATTCGTGGTGTGGAGAGCGAGTGGGTGGAAGGAACAAAGGTGGTGACAGAATGCAGAAATATGAACGAAGTCAAAGACATGCATAGAGGTACACAATCCACTCCCGTTACGCACAACATCCACACCAGATGCGCACACCAGATGCACACACCATCCACACCAGATGCGCACACCAGATGCACACCCCATCCACAGCACATGCACACACTATCAAGAGAAGAGAGAATAGAAAAGGTAATTGTGAGCGAAAAAAATAAAAGACGCTTAAGAAGATTGATTGTGTGCTCTGCCCGAAGGCAGGTCGTTAGCTTCTTGGCAATAATGATACTGGGTGGTTTGCCATTGCCTTTCCAGCAATTAGCCAGGGCAGGAATTTGTAATTAGTTCAGGTTGCGGGTGATAACGCGCTGATCAAACCGTGCAATATTTAACATCCACCAACTAATGATATCAGACGGACACACAGCTTAACGTCCATTTGAGGGATGACACGCACACTGATGAATCACTCTGCCTGTGAAACACCAGGACGGCAGTTCATAAGCTGGGTCAGGATTTGAACCCAGGTTGAACAGTTGAGGGATGAGTGTGTGTACCTCTAAGCCATCCTGGCAGCCCATTGAGAAGATATGGATAGGGAAAGTTTTCCTTTGACATATAACGGAACAGAATAGAAGAAATTTAGAAAGAACAAAGAAGGAATAAAAGAGGACTATATTAAAATGGAGATGAGCTGCAAGTGAAGGGATTTTTTTTTTCAAACTCTTCATATATTTGAACATAAGTACTGTAGCATTGAAAACATGCAGGTGTGTGTGTAATCCTTCATTTGACTGTTTGACTGAAGACGTGGTGTACATGAGTCTACAATCATGAGAATAAGTGGGGGGGAGGGGGGGGGGTGAATTCAGCAACCAGACTGGAGGTGAGGAGGGTTATTAGGTGACAGTTTCCTGAGAAATGCATGTTACCTGGGGTTACGGAAGGACAGATGTAGGAGAGGCAGAAGGAGCAAGGGCTGGAGTAAGTTTGTATAAAACAGAGAGGTCAGCAACTTGCCTCAGGTGGGAAACCAACAGTTCCTGGAAATCCATCTCCTATTTTGAAATAGCAATGGTGCAGAAGACCTTGTTTCAATTCAGGTAGAGTACAACATATGTAATACATTTGGTAGAAATGATTTCAACTTATAAATAACTAGCAGAAGTACCCGGCATTGCCGGGCGGGGGAGGGGGGGAGGGGAAGGGGAGGAGGGGAAGGGGAGGAGGGGAAGGGGACGGGTGGGGAGGGAGGGAGGGAAGGGGCAAGGTGATGGAAAGGAGGAGGGGGAGGGGAAGGTAGGGGGTGGTGGAATTGGTACACTGCGTCCATTTGATATTCCCATTAAATTTCTCATGGACCACGACATGTTGTTAACCAATGTTAACTGCACATTTACACTAATTCGAATAAATAAATAAACAAATTTCTGTTCCAGACACAAAAGTCACGTGAATACTTAAAAGCTACTTTGCCAGAATGTCCTTGATATGTCATAAATGATCTATAGATGTTTTGATGGTGATTTATGTGTTTCCGAGTTATACTCAACTGTCGACTACAATATGATTACAGCACCACACATCAATGTACTCACATAGGATTACATCTTACCTGGCACAGAAACCACTCCAAAGTCAGTTTCCACTTCAGAAGACAAATTTTATTTTCCCATTTGTTTTTACTTTCCACCATCTGCAGGGAATCTCAACATTTTGAAAGCCTTCTCTGATCGATTGGTGCATCCATTGCACAACATCCTGTTCTTTTTAAAAGAATGATGAGCGATCGTGTGCTCATTCAATGAGTTATCTGTAGATATAAAATGGTGCCCATGACCCACCTGACAAGAAATTTCCAGGATTGTGGAAGCACCATTGTTCTTTGCACCATTGTGGAAGTCACTCTCCCCCAGTGTGGTCGGCATACATTGGGCCTGTAGGAACTTGGCCCCCATGGTCTCTCAGCGTTCTCTCATCTCGATTCTGTTAAAACTCTGAGACAAAATTTCCAAACTTTTGCTCTCCCCTACTTTAGTAGATATTTCAACGTCTGATGGTCCTTTGAAAGAAACTCACGTGAACGAATTAGTACACCGCGTCCATCATTTTCCCCTCCATTTTTGGCTAACCTGGACTTTAGTCCAGTGAGCTTATGTGATCGAGTAGTGTCCATGGGTAAGTCAGTCAGTGAGTCTGTGAACACTTTCGTTATTATCGCTTGAACCAAACATACGATTTTGATGAAACTTGGCCACAAGCTTCATATCTGATGCCGAACGAAGGTGTATTGACAGCTTAAAAATCTGTGCTCATTGAGGGGGTCTATGGGGAGGTTTGACCCCCCCAAATAGGTATTTGCTCTCTTCTCTGAAACAGCACACACAATTTCGATGAAACTTGACCACAAAATTCATCACCCACGATGGGCTGAAGTTTAGTGACGACATCAAAAAATTCTCAATTTTCTCAAAATTCAAAAAATATCAAAATATTCTTCATTAAATATTTTGTGCGTCATCCACACATACCATTGGTTCCCTGGTTCTACCAGGTGAGACCTGGGGCATTGCCCCTATTTTTTTGCTGTTTGTTTGTATATGTTGTAGTTATTTGTAGAATTAAAAAATTTGTTGCAAATAAAACTAAATATAGTCGGCTCTGGGATTTTAAATGTTCCTTCATTCAATCCATGTTCACTAAAGGATGACTTGCTGTGTAAATGATACGTGAAAACGGTCTTGGCACCAAATCTCAGCATTTAGTCTCAAGGTTTAGAGCTTTGAGATGTATTTGTTTTAACTACCGGTATACATCCGCATTCCCATCTGGTTAACCCTGAAGATGGATGGAGGTTCCATTTTCACCCGTCTTTGTTTGTTTGTTTATCTGTTTGTGAACAGGATATCTCAAAAAGTTGTGGACAGATTCGGACTAAATTTGGTGGAGAGCTTTGGTATGTGACAAGGACGAAATCATTCGATTTTGGTGAAGATCCGAATCTGAGAATGTTTACGTGATTTTTTAACCATTGAGAGATCCGGTGAAAAACGATATATAGCAACACATTTCAAAAAGTTATGGATGGATTCGGATGAACCTTGGTGGACAGGTTAGGTGTCTGACAGGGACGAATCGATTTGATTTTGGTGAAGATTCGAATCCGGATCCGGATACGAGAATTTTTCAATTTTTCAATTGATTCTTCACCATTGAGTGATAGGGCCAAAACGATACATAGCATGATATTTCAAAAACTTGTGGACGGAATATGACAAGAATGGTGGATGAGTTGTGTAAGTGACAATAACAAGCTGATTCGATTTTGCTTCATGTCCAAATCCGATCTGACCTATCAGTGTGATTCAAAACGTAAACTGTTCAGCCTTGTGGAGGTGTGCGCTCCACCGACTGCCGTTCAAGTTACTCACGTTTTTGTGCCATTTGGAACTGAAACCAACAATTTGCTCTTTCGTAATTCCACAGCCGTCTTTGCCTGGTTATATTTCCTTTGACAATATCAATATATAAAGAGATTGTGCAATCAACAAAATTTTTAGGCATGTATATTGTGATGTAAATCTGATATGGAAAATACATTTGAATTATTTTAGTACACTGCTTTCAAGAAATATGGTATCTCAATATCTTTAAAGCTCAGTTGACTTTTTGCTCCACCAAATAACAGCGAAACGGAGTTGAGTAAAAGGGTGAAAATTCTACAGATGCTGTGATAAATAACTAACTCTGTCGGTTTGAATGTTTGAAAGAGAATAGACGTCTGGATCAATTTTTGAATTAAATTTAAATCCCGATTTATATATATATATATATATTACAGTGCGTATCAAAAAAAAGGTAATCCGAATTCAAGGGGTTAATATTTTGACAACTTACATGTGGTTTACCAAGAGGAGATCCTCAGCTTTCCATTGATACCTTCCATGCATCATTGCTGTCACAAATGACTGAGTACATGTTCATTGAAAATGACAAGTTCAAATCGCATTTTTACAAGTTTGGCTAATCGATGCAAGTCAGGATAACTGGTGCAAAATTAATAATTGGAAACGTCAGATGTGAACTTTTCTCAGGAATGATTGGCCTTTATGCACCCACACCTTCAACATGTCCACCTCCCCTTTCAACCCAAAGCTCAGCGGCGGAGCATGCCCTGAACTGCTCGTCTCACCATAGCCGGGTCATTGCGCAAAGCATCCACTTCATGTCGAATACGGCCCTGCAATTCGTCAAGATCACGGGGAGGAGTTACGAACATCTTGTTCTTTAAATGTCCCCAAAGGAAATAATCACATGGTGTGAGGTCAGGTGATCTTGGCGGCCATTCGACTACATGGTTGAGGGCGATGACTCGGTCTCCAAAGAGTTCCCTCAGTCGATCTCGGACAGCGATAAGACGATGTGCTGGGGTGCCGTCTTGGGCCCACAAGAGATATCTGAAGACACCACGAACCTGTCGCTCAAAGTTCTCCTCCAGCTGTGGTAAAACTTCATCATTGATCATCTGCAGATACCTGCTACCATTGACATTCCTTTGAAAGAAAAATGGTCCGATCACCTGAACCACTTCCACAAAGTCCCAACCAAACAGTCCACTTTTGTCAATTCATGTTGGTATCAAAATTAAATTCCGGGGGTTGTCCTGTCGGTGCATATTCAAGAACATTATGGGTATTGACCCTGCCATCCATGGCGAAAGCAGCTTCATTGCCGATAACGAGACACCGCAGGAAATTGACATCTGCTTCGCAACGTGCTATCAACCATCTGGCAAGCACCAGCCTCCTGGCGAAATCCCCTGGCGTAAGTTGATGCCGGATGTGAATCCGATATGGATGTTGGTGGAGGTCCAGTCTTGTGATTCAGTTTAATGTTGCCGAAGGCAATCCCGTCCCATTTCGTCTTGTGCTGGTATCCCGAGGATGCTCCAAAACTTGCTGCCTGACTGCTGCAATGTTATAATAATAATAATAATTCATTTATTTTGTATAGCGCTTTTCCAGCAGCCCAAAGGTGCTTTGACAGAGTGGAAAACATAATGCATAACAATACATGAAAACAACAAATTGCAAAAAGACAAGAATCAATAGGGAAATATTTAAAGCAAAAGGAGGGAGAAGGAGAAGAGATAGTCAGGGGTTAAATGCTGTGGGTTGAATGTTGAATGCAGTGTTGAACAGGTGAGTCTTTAGTGATGTTTTGAATGTGGTGAGTGAGGAGGAGTCTCTGATGGTGTGAGGTAGTGAGTTCCAGAGGGTGGGAGCAGCGATGGAGAAGGCCCTGTCCCCCCAGGATCTGAATTTGGTCTGGATGGAGGGGGTCAGGCGGTTGGTACCAGCAGAGCGGAGGTTGCGGGTGGGAGTGTGTCTGGAGAGGAGGTCAGCCAGGTAGGATGGGGCCAGGTTATGGAGGGCTTTGTATGTCAGGAGGAGGATTTTGTACTGGATTCTCTGGGGGATGGGGAGCCAGTGAAGCTTGTAAAGCACGGGGGTGATGTGGTCACGGGTCCGGGAATGGGTGAGTAGACGGGCAGCGGAGTTCTGAATGTATTGGAGTTTATTGGTGATTTTTGAGGGTGAACCATAGAGGAGGCTATTGCAGTAGTCCAGACGGGAGGTGATGAAGGCGTGGATGAGGGTTTCTGCAGACGTGGTGGAGAGGGATGAGCGGAGACGGGCAATGTTTTTCAGGTGAAAGAAGGCTGACTTTGTGATCGGTTTAGTGTATTTGTCGAAGGAGAGGGTTTGGTCAAAGATGACGCCAAGATTCCGGATGTGAGGGGAGGTGGATACTGGGGATACCGTCGATGTTGAGGGCAAAGTTATGGGTGGATTTTGTGAGCGTTTTTGGGCCAATGATGATTATGTCAGATTTATCACAGTTAAGCTTGAGGAAGTTGATTTGAAGCCAGGATTTTATTTCAGTGATGCAGTTTGTCAGGATAGAGTGGGTGTCGGTGGAGACGGACTTGGTGGAGATAAAAAGCTGGATGTCATCGGCGAAGCAGTGGAATTGGAGACCATGACGGCGGATTAAGTGACCGAGGGGGGACAGGTAAAGCATGAAGAGGAGGGGGCCAAGAACTGAACCTTGGGGGACACCTTGGGGGAGGGGAGCAGTGGGGGATTTGCAGTTATTGATGGAGATGAACTGGCGTCTGTCAGAGAGGTATGATTTAATCCAAGAGAGGGCAGTGCCGGTAACGTTAAAGGTGGATTCAAGTCAGGTGAGGAGGATGGTGTGATCGATGGTGTCAAAGGCAGCGCTGAGGTCGAGGAGGACGAGAATGTTGAGGTTGCCAGCGTCAGAGGAGAGGAGAAGGTCGTTGGTGATTTTGAGGAGAGCAGTTTCAGGACTGTGGTTGGAGCGGAATCCGGATTGGAATGTTTCATACAGGTTATTGGCAGAGAGGTGATGTTTGAGTAGAGTGGCTACAGCGCGTTCCAAAACGTTTGACAGAAAGGGTAGGTTGGAGATGGGTCTGAAGTTGTCTAGGGTGTCAGGGTTTAGACCAGGTTTTTTTAGAATGGGGGTAACAGCAGCAATTTTGAGGGAAGGTGGGACGATGCCTGTAGACAAGGAGGAGTTTATTGTTGCAATGATAAGTGGAGAGAGAGCAGGGAGGGGGGCCTTGACAAAGCTGGAGGGGATGGGGTCAAGAGTGCAGGTGGCAGTTTTCATTCCTATGAGGAGTTCAGAGAGGTCAGTAGGGGAGATTGGGGAGAACCGAGACAGGGGATGGCAGGACAGGGGGGGGGCGGCAGGTAGTTGGAGGGGGAGCGGGTGCGGCGGTGGTCAAGCTGTTGTAGATGTTGTCAATTTTGCGTTGGAAGAAAGAGAGGAAGGAGATGCAGTTGTCTACTGTGAATGACTGGGTGGTGGTGTTCAGGGGGTGGAGGAGTTTGTTTATTGTCGAGAAGAGTGCTTTTGGGTTTCCGGAGCCAGAGTGGATAATTTGAGAGTAGTAGGTGGAGCGGGCGCGGGAGAGGGCATCTTTGTAGTGTTGTAGGTGGTCCTTGTAGGCTTGGGAGTGAACTGTGAGACCAGTTTTATTGCGGAGTGTTTCAAGTTGGCGAGCACGAGTTTTCATCAGGCGGAGTTCAGGGGTAAACCAGGGAGCAGAATGGGTGAAAGAAACTGTTTTGGTTTTTACAGGCGCAAGCTGGTCAAGGCAGGAGGAGAGAGTGTGGTTGTAGTAGTCAGTGAGGTCGGAAGGGGTGTGGAGGTCAACGAACGGAGAAGTGGACATTTTTTCAGAGAGGGTGGATGAGAATGAGGTAGGTGAATGAGCGTTTCGCTTACGGAAGTTGATAGTGCGATAATGTCTTGGTGTTGGGGTGGGGATGTTGATGGTCATAGTGATAGCTAAGTGGTCAGAGAGGTTGAGGTCAGAGCCAGAGAGATGGTGCAAATTTAATCCAGTGGAGCAGACAAGGTCCAAAATGTGACCACGGATATGGGTAGGAAAGTCGACATGTTGAGTGAAGTTAAAGCAGGTGAGTAAATCAGTGAAGTCAGTGGTTATTGTGGAGTCAGTGGAGTCCATGTGGATATTGAAATCACCAAGGAGGAGGATTGAGTGGGAGAGGGAACATAGCTGGGTCAGAAAGTAGGAGAAGTCAGACAGGAATGATGGGTGTGGTTTGGGAGGGCGGTAGACGACAGCCATGACTGACTGCGTGCGACCAGAGAGTTTAAAAGCCAGGTGTTCAAATGATGAGGATGAGGCGATGGGGATGAGGCTGGTCCTGATGTCTTGACGGTGGATAACGGCAATTCCACCACCTCGGCCCCCCGAGCGTGGTTTATTGACGTAGGAATATCCATTGGGTGTGGTGAGCTTGAGTGTGTAGTAGTCCAGAGTTGTTAGGGTTGTTGCCAAGTTTCGGTGAGACAGAGAAAGTCCAGTTTGTTATCCAGGATGTATTCGTTCAGGATGAGGCATTTGTTGTTGAGGGACCGGGTGTTGAACAGGGTGAGCTTGATGTTGTTTTGAACAGCAGGGATGAATTCAGGTGATTTAGCCAGGGTTCCTAGGCAGGAGGTGCGATTGTGTGCGTTGCTGTGACCAGATGGGCTGGGACGAAGAGTGAGAGTGCGCTGAGCCGACCAGAGGACGGGGATGGAGTGACCTGATTGCAAATATACAAACTTACGACCTGAGCCACGGTGAATGTACCTGGGTCGTCGGAGGAGTCCATTTGATTTGATGGCAGAGATGCATGATGGGGTGGAGCGGGTATTGAGCAGAAGGAGCCTTGCGGCGGAGTACCGCAGAGCCATGTCAGGCAGGAGCGGAGAGACGAGACGAGGCCAAGGTTGAGGAGGTGAAACAATGGTCCCAACCCACGGGAGCGGGCCCGAGCAAACGAAGGAGCCAGGTAGGTGAAGCCAGGATCAGAGCCGGGACCAAGCAGAGGGCAGGCAGGAGCAAAGAGATGATCACGAGGCCAAGGTTGATCACGGCAAAGCGGCAAATGCAGCGGCAATCGACCGCCGCCGCTACAAATCTAGATCACGGCGGGAAACCGCCACCAAACCGCTGCGATGGTCACAACCCACGAGAGCGCGCCCGAGGAAACAGCGAGCAGGCGAAGGAGCCGGGCAGGCGAAGCAGGGAGCAGAGCCGGGGCTATGCAGAGGGCAGACTCAATGGCCAAAAAATCTGCACGACCACCAAAAAAGCAAGCAACTGACAGTGGCCCGGTCGAAGAAGCGGCGAGCATGTGACGCCTGCGTCCTCTTCATACCGGACCGGAAGTGGAAGTCGATATTTGGCATGGCATACTTGGCATGACCTTTGACCTCTTGATGACGAAAAAAAATCGATGTTCATTTCCGATCACCCAGTGCGCCTCCTACCAGAATTCCCCTTGTTGCGGTTGAGGATAGTGCCATGCTCTTGGTATTTTCCAACATTCGCCCAGATGGTTTTGGCTGCTGGAGGCTCCCTTTCTGGGAAACGTTCCCTGAACGCATCATGAGTTCGCTGCAAACTTCCAGTTTGGTGAAAGTTTGTAACCACAAAGGTCCGCTGTTCAGTCGTAAGTTGAACCATCTTTTCAATGACTCAGACTGTCTCTAAACCCATGCACTGTCGGTCCATCTTAAATACCCATCTTAAACAAAGGATGATGCAACCGCCGATTACCAGACCAGCTTAACAATTGTACATAATCAACTTGGCAGTCGACAAGTAATGCGTCCATTTCAAACTGTCTTGCATCGATTAGTCAAACTTGTAAAAATGCGATTTGAACTTGTCATTTTCAATGAACATGTACTCGGTCATGTGTGACAGCAATGATGCATGAAAGGCATCAATGGAAAGCTGAGGATCTCCTCATAATTGGTAAACCACATGTAAATTGTCAAACTAAATAACCTTTGCATATTAACCCCTTGAATTCGGATTACCTTTTTTTTGATACGCACTGTATATATATATATGTATAAATATATATATATATATATATATATATATATATATGTATATATTGTTACGGATCTCTACGTCGGCCTTACCTCTTAAGAAGGGGGGATTAATCCCCTTGTCTGCGACTGACGGACGTGAGTCCTGGGGGTCCCAACGCTCCTTCTGGTCGGGAGCAGCCAGGGTATTTGGTCTACAAAAAGTCCCAAGGACCTGAGTGCCACTCCTGACCGTGAAGCAAGGGAGGGACTCCCGCTCGAACCCCGGTTTGGATGGTCTAGTTGCCGAGCGGTTTTTAGCAACCCGAAGTTCGAGTCATT